>NW_026893762.1:300000-430232 GCF_032452875.1 Bos javanicus
CAATTGCCAGCTGAGCTGCACGATTCCTGCCTGTCATCTGCTTGACAATTGCCAGCTGTGCTGCGTAATTCCTGCCTGCTCAGCTGCTTGATTATTGCCAGCTGAGCAGCATGATTCCTCACACCTGAGTTCCATGATTATTGCCTGCTGACTGTTTGATTCGTGCCTACTCAGCTCTTTGTTTATTGCCTCCAGAGGCACATGATCAGTGTATGATAGCAAACATGATCAGCGCATGATCAGTCACATGATCAGCGCCATTAAGTCACGTGATCACTACATGATAGTCATGTGATCAGTCCATGCTCAGTCACGGTATCAGTGCATGATCAGCCACGTGATCAGTGCATGATCAGTCACATGATTAGTGTATGATCATCCACGTGATCAGTGCATGGTAGCTACATGATCAGTGCATGATCAGCCACGTGATCAGTGCATGATAGCCACGTGATCAGTGCATGATCAGTCACGTGATCAGTGCATGATCAGTCACGTGACCAGTACATGGTAGCTACGTGATCATGCATGATCAGCCACGTGATCAGTGCATGATAGCCACGTGATCAGTGCATGATCAGTCACGTGATCAGTGCATGATCAGTCACGTGATCAGTGCATGATCAGCCACGTGATCAGTGCATGATCAGCACGTGATCAGTGCATGATCAGCCACGTGATCAGTGCATGATAGCCACGTGATCAGTGCATGATCAGTCACGTGATCAGTGCATGATCAGTCACGTGATCAGTGCATGATCAGCCACGTGATCAGTGCATGATCAGCCACGTGATCAGTGCATGATCAATTACGTGATCAGTGCATGATCAGTCACGTGACCAGTACATGGTAGCTACGTGATCAGTGCATGATCAGCCACGTGATCAGTGCATGATAGCCACGTGATCAGTGCATGATAGCCACGTGATCAGTGCATGATCAGTCATGTGATCAGTGCATGATCAGCCACGTGATCAGTGCATGATAGCCACGTGATCAGTGCATGACAGCCACGTGATCAGTGCATGATCAGTCACGTGATCATGTGTGATCAGCCACGTGATCAGTGCATGATGAGCCACGTGATCAGTGCATGATCAATTACGTGATCAGTGCATGATCAGTCACGTGACCAGTACATGGTTGCTACGTGATCGTTGCATGATCAGCCACGTGAGCAGTGCATGATAGCCACGTGATCAGTGCATGATCAGTCACGTGATCAGTGCATGATCAGTCACGTGAACAGTGCATGATCATTTACGTGATCAGTGCATGATCAGTCACGTGACCAGTATATGGTTGCTACGTGATCATTCCATGACAGCCACGTGAGCAGTGCATGATAGCCACGTGATGTGTGCATGAGTTACGTGAGCAGAGTATGATCAGCCACGTGATCAGTGCATGAGTGCCACGTGATCAGTGCATGATATGTCACGTGACAGTGTGTGATCAGCCACGTGATCAGTGCATGTTCAGCCACGTGATCAGTGCATGATAGCCACGTGATCAGTGCATGATCAGTCACGTGATCAGTGTATGATCAGCCACGTGATCAGTGCATGGTCAGTCACGTGATCAGTGCATGATATAGACGTGATCAGTGCATGATCAGTCACGTGATCAGTGCATGATCAGCCACGTGATCAGTGCATGATCAGTCACGTGATCAGTGCATGATCAGTCACGTGATCTGTACATGGTAGCTACATGATCATTGCATGATCAGCCACGTGATAGTGCATGATAGCCACGTGATCAGTGCATGATCAGTCACGTGATCAGTGCATGATCAGTCACGTGATCAGTGCATGATAGCTGCGTGATCATGCATGATCAGCCACGTGATCAGTGCATGATAGCCACGTGATCAGTGCATGATCAGTCACGTGATCAGTGCATGATCAGTCACGTGATCAGTGCATGATCAGCCACGTGATCAGTGCATGATCAGCCACGTGATCAGTGCATGATCAGTCACGTGATCAGTGCATGATCATCCACGTGATCAGTGCATGTGCAGTCATGTGATCAGTGCATGATATAGACGTGATCAGTGCATGATCAGTCACGTGATCAGTGCATGATAGCCACGTGATCAGTGCATGATCAGTCACGTGATCATGTGTGATCAGCCACGTGATCAGTGCATGATCAGCCACGTGATCAGTGCATGATCAATTACGTGATCAGTGCATGATCAGTCACGTGACCAGTGCATGGTAGCTACGTGATCAGTGCATGATCAGCCACGTGATCAGTGCATGATAGCCACGTGATCAGTGCATGATCAGTCACGTGATCAGTGCATGATCAGTCACGTGATCAGTGCATGATCAGCCACGTGATCAGTGCATGATCAGTCACGTGACCAGTATATGGTAGCCACGTGATCATTGCATGATCAGCCACGTGATCAGTGCATGATAGCCACGTGATGTGCATGAGTTACGTGATCAGTGTATGATCAGCCACGTGATCAGTGCATGAGTGCCACGTGATCAGTGCATGATAGTCACGTGATCAGTGTGTGATCAGCCACGTGATCAGTGCATGATCAGCCACGTGATCAGTGCATGATAGCCACGTGATCAGTGCATGATCAGTCACGTGATCAGTGCATGATCAGCCACGTGATCAGTGCATGATCAGTCACGTGATCAGTGCATGATAGCCACGTGATCAGTGCATGATCAGTCACGTGATCAGTGCATGATAGCCACGTGATCAGTGCATGATCAGTCACGTGATCAGTGCATGATCAGTCACGTGACCAGTACATGATAGCTACGTGATCAGTGCATGATCAGCCACGTGATCAGTGCATGATAGCCACGTGATCAGTGCATGATCAGTCACGTGATCAGTGCATGATCAGTCACGTGACCAGTACATGGTAGCTACGTGATCATGCATGATCAGCCACGTGAGCAGTGCATGATAGCCACGTGATCAGTGCATGATCAGTCACGTGATCAGTGCATGATCAGCCACGTGATCAGTGCATGAGTGCCACGTGATCAGTGCATGATATGTCACGTGACAGTGTGTGATCAGCCACGTGAACAGTGCATGTTCAGCCACGTGATCAGTGCATGATAGCCACGTGATCAGTGCATGATCAGTTACGTGAGCAGTGTATGATCAGCCACGTGATCAGTGCATGGTCAGACACGTGAACAGTGTATGATCAGCCACGTGATCAGTGCATGATATCCAAGTGATCAGTGCATGATCATCACGTGATCAGTGTATGATCAGCCACGTGAACAGTGCATGCTCAGTCACGTGATCTGGGCCTGCTGAGCTGCGTGATTACTGTCTGCTCATCTGCTTGACAATTGCCAGCTGAGCTGCACGATTCCTGCCTGTCATCTGCTTGACAATTGCCAGCTGTGCTGCGTAATTCCTGCCTGCTCAGCTGCTTGATTATTGCCAGCTGAGCAGCATGATTCCTCACACCTGAGTTCCATGATTATTGCCTGCTGACTGTTTGATTCGTGCCTACTCAGCTCTTTGTTTATTGCCTCCAGAGGCACATGATCAGTGTATGATAGCAAACATGATCAGCGCATGATCAGTCACATGATCAGCGCCATTAAGTCACGTGATCACTACATGATAGTCATGTGATCAGTCCATGCTCAGTCACGGTATCAGTGCATGATCAGCCACGTGATCAGTGCATGATCTGTCACAAGATTAGTGTATGATCATCCACGTGATCAGTGCATGGGCAGTCATGTGATCAGTGCATGATATAGACGTGATCAGTGCATGATCAGTCTCGTGATCAGTGCATGATAGCCACGTGATCAGTGCATGATCAGTCACCTGATGGGTGTATGATCATTCACGTGACCTGTACATGGTAGCTACATGATCATTGCATGATCAGCCACGTGAGTAGTGCATGATAGCCACGTGATCACTGCATGATCAGTCACGTGATCAGTGCATGATCAGTCATGTGACCAGTACATGGTAGCTGCGTGATCATGGCATGATCAGCCACGTGAGCAGTGCATGATAGCCACGTGATCAGTGCATGATCAGACACGTGATCAGTGCATGATCAGTCACGTGATCAGTGCATGATCAGCCACGTGATCAGTGCATGACCAGCACGTGATCAGTGTATGTCAGCCACGTGATCAGTGCATGATAGCCACGTGATCAGTGCATGATCAGTCACGTGATCAGTGCATGATCAGTCACGTGATCAGTGCATGATCAGCCACGTGATCAGTGCATGATCAGCCACGTGATCAGTGCATGATCAATTACGTGATCAGTGCATGATCAGTCACGTGACCAGTACATGGTAGCTACGTGATCATTGCATGATCAGCCACGTGATCAGTGCATGATAGCCACGTGATCAGTGCATGATAGCCACGTGATCAGTGCATGATCAGTCATGTGATCAGTGTGTGATCAGCCACGTGATCAGTGCATGATAGCCACGTGATCAGTGCATGACAGCCACGTGATCAGTGCATGATCAGTCACGTGATACATGTGTGATCAGCCACGTGATCAGTGCATGATGAGCCACGTGATCAGTGCATGATCAATTACGTGATCAGTGCATGATCAGTCACGTGACCAGTACATGGTTGCTACGTGATCGTGCATGATCAGCCACGTGAGCAGTGCATGATAGCCACGTGATCAGTGCATGATCAGTCACGTGATCAGTGCATGATCAGTCACGTGAACAGTGCATGATCATTTACGTGATCAGTGCATGATCAGTCACGTGACCAGTATATGGTTGCTACGTGATCATTCCATGACAGCCACGTGAGCAGTGCATGATAGCCACGTGATGTGTGCATGAGTTACGTGAGCAGAGTATGATCAGCCACGTGATCAGTGCATGAGTGCCACGTGATCAGTGCATGATATGTCACGTGACAGGTGTGTGATCAGCCACGTGAACAGTGCATGTTCAGCCACGTGATCAGTGCATGATAGCCACGTGATCAGTGCATGATCAGTCACGTGATCAGTGTATGATCAGCCACGTGATCAGTGCATGGCAGTCATGTGATCAGTGCATGATAGACGTGATCAGTGCATGATCAGTCACGTGATCAGTGCATGATAGCCACGTGATCAGTGCATGATCAGTCACGTGATCAGTGCATGATCATTCACGTGATCTGTGCATGGTAGCTACATGATCATTGCATGATCAGCCACGTGATAGTGCATGATAGCCACGTGATCAGTGCATGATCAGTCACGTGATCAGTGCATGATCAGTCACGTGATCAGTGCATGATAGCTGCGTGATCATGCATGATCAGCCACGTGATCAGTGCATGATAGCCACGTGATCAGTGCATGATCAGTCACGTGATCAGTGCATGATCAGTCACGTGATCAGTGCATGATCAGCCACGTGATCAGTGCATGATCAGCCACGTGATCAGTGCATGATCAGTCACATGATCAGTGTATGATCATCCACGTGATCAGTGCATGTGCAGTCATGTGATCAGTGCATGATATAGACGTGATCAGTGCATGATCAGTCACGTGATCAGTGCATGATAGCCACGTGATCAGTGCATGATCAGTCACGTGATCATGTGTGATCAGCCACGTGATCAGTGCATGATCAGCCACGTGATCAGTGCATGATCAATCACGTGATCAGTGCATGATCAGTCACGTGACAGTACATGGTAGCTACGTGATCAGTGCATGATCAGCCACGTGAGCAGTGCATGATAGCCACGTGATCAGTGCATGATCAGTCACGTGATCAGTGCATGATCAGTCACGTGATCAGTGCATGATCAGCCACGTGATCAGTGCATGATCAGTCACGTGACCAGTATATGGTAGCCACGTGATCAGTGCATGATCAGCCACGTGATCAGTGCATGATAGCCACGTGATGTGCATGAGTTACGTGATCAGTGCATGATCAGCCACGTGATCAGTGCATGAGTGCCACGTGATCAGTGCATGATAGTCACGTGATCAGTGTGTGATCAGCCACGTGATCAGTGCATGATCAGCCACGTGATCAGTGCATGATAGCCACGTGATCAGTGCATGATCAGTCACGTGATCAGTGCATGATCAGCCACGTGATCAGTGCATGATCAGTCACGTGATCAGTGCATGATAGCCACGTGATCAGTGCATGATCAGTCACGTGATCAGTGCATGATAGCCACGTGATCAGTGCATGATCAGTCACGTGATCAGTGCATGATCAGTCACGTGACCAGTACATGGTAGCTACGTGATCAGTGCATGATCAGCCACGTGATCAGTGCATGATAGCCACGTGATCAGTGCATGATCAGTCACGTGATCAGTGCATGATCAGTCACGTGACCAGTACATGGTAGCTACGTGATCATGCATGATCAGCCACGTGAGCAGTGCATGATAGCCACGTGATCAGTGCATGATCAGTCACGTGATCAGTGCATGATCAGCCACGTGATCAGTGCATGAGTGCCACGTGATCAGTGCATGATATGTCACGTGACAGGTGTGTGATCAGCCACGTGAACAGTGCATGTTCAGCCACGTGATCAGTGCATGATAGCCACGTGATCAGTGCATGATCAGTTACGTGAGCAGTGTATGATCAGCCACGTGATCAGTGCATGGTCAGACACGTGAACAGTGTATGATCAGCCACGTGATCAGTGCATGATATCCAAGTGATCAGTGCATGATCATCACGTGATCAGTGTATGATCAGCCACGTGAACAGTGCATGCTCAGTCACGTGATCTGGGCCTGCTGAGCTGCGTGATTACTGTCTGCTCATCTGCTTGACAATTGCCAGCTGAGCTGCACGATTCCTGCCTGTCATCTGCTTGACAATTGCCAGCTGTGCTGCGTAATTCCTGCCTGCTCAGCTGCTTGATTATTGCCAGCTGAGCAGCATGATTCCTCACACCTGAGTTCCATGATTATTGCCTGCTGACTGTTTGATTCGTGCCTACTCAGCTCTTTGTTTATTGCCTCCAGAGGCACATGATCAGTGTATGATAGCAAACATGATCAGCGCATGATCAGTCACATGATCAGCGCCATTAAGTCACGTGATCACTACATGATAGTCATGTGATCAGTCCATGCTCAGTCACGGTATCAGTGCATGATCAGCCACGTGATCAGTGCATGATCTGTCACATGATTAGTGTATGATCATCCACGTGATCAGTGCATGGGCAGTCATGTGATCAGTGCATGATATAGACGTGATCAGTGCATGATCAGTCTCGTGATCAGTGCATGATAGCCACGTGATCAGTGCATGATCAGTCACCTGATGGGTGTATGATCATTCACGTGACCTGTACATGGTAGCTACATGATCATTGCATGATCAGCCACGTGAGTAGTGCATGATAGCCACGTGATCACTGCATGATCAGTCACGTGATCAGTGCATGATCAGTCATGTGACCAGTACATGGTAGCTGCGTGATCATGGCATGATCAGCCACGTGAGCAGTGCATGATAGCCACGTGATCAGTGCATGATCAGACACGTGATCAGTGCATGATCAGTCACGTGATCAGTGCATGATCAGCCACGTGATCAGTGCATGATCAGCACGTGATCAGTGTATGTCAGCCACGTGATCAGTGCATGATAGCCACGTGATCAGTGCATGATCAGTCACGTGATCAGTGCATGATCAGTTACGTGATCAGTGCATGATCAGCCACGTGATCAGTGCATGATCAGCCACGTGATCAGTGCATGATCAATTACGTGATCAGTGCATGATCAGTCACGTGATCAGTGCATGGTAGCTACGTGATCAGTGCATGATCAGCCACGTGATCAGTGCATGATAGCCACGTGATCAGTGCATGATAGCCACGTGATCAGTGCATGATCAGTCACGTGATCAGTGCATGATCAGCCACGTGATCAGTGCATGATAGCCACGTGATCAGTGCATGACAGCCACGTGATCAGTGCATGATCAGTCACGTGATATGTGTGATCAGCCACGTGATCAGTGCATGATCAGCCACGTGATCAGTGCATGATCAATTACGTGATCAGTGCATGATCAGTCACGTGACCAGTACATGGTTGCTACGTGATCAGTGCATGATCAGCCACGTGAGCAGTGCATGATAGCCACGTGATCAGTGCATGATCAGTCACGTGATCAGTGCATGATCAGTCACGTGATCAGTGCATGATCATTTACGTGATCAGTGCATGATCAGTCACGTTACAGTATATGGTTGCTACGTGATCATTCCATGACAGCCACGTGAGCAGTGCATGATAGCCACGTGATGTGTGCATGAGTTACGTGAGCAGTGTATGATCAGCCACGTGATCAGTGCATGAGTGCCACGTGATCAGTGCATGATATGTCACGTGACAGTGTGTGATCAGCCACGTGATCAGTGCATGATCAGCCACGTGATCAGTGCATGATAGCCACGTGATCAGTGCATGATCAGTCACGTGATCAGTGCATGATCAGCCACGTGATCAGTGCATGATCAGTCATGTGATCAGTGCATGATAGACGTGATCAGTGCATGATCAGTCACGTGATCAGTGCATGATCAGCCACGTGATCAGTGCATGATCAGTCACGTGATCAGTGCATGATCAGTCACGTGATCAGTGCATGGTAGCTACGTGATCAGTGCATGATCAGCCACGTGATCAGTGCATGATAGCCACGTGATCAGTGCATGATCAGTCACGTGATCAGTGCATGATCAGTCACGTGATCAGTGCATGATAGCCGTGATCATGCATGATCAGCCACGTGATCAGTGCATGATAGCCACGTGATCAGTGCATGATCAGTCACGTGATCAGTGCATGATCAGTCACGTGATCAGTGCATGATCAGCCACGTGATCAGTGCATGATCAGCCACGTGATCAGTGCATGATCAGTCACGTGATCAGTGCATGATCATCCACGTGATCAGTGCATGTGCAGTCACGTGATCAGTGCATGATATCCACGTGATCAGTGCATGATCAGCCACGTGATCAGTGCATGATAGCCACGTGATCAGTGCATGATCAGTCACGTGATACATGTGTGATCAGCCACGTGATCAGTGCATGATGAGCCACGTGATCAGTGCATGATCAATTACGTGATCAGTGCATGATCAGTCACGTGACCAGTACATGGTTGCTACGTGATCGTTGCATGATCAGCCACGTGAGCAGTGCATGATAGCCACGTGATCAGTGCATGATCAGTCACGTGATCAGTACATGATCAGTCACGTGAACAGTGCATGATCATTTACGTGATCAGTGCATGATCAGTCACGTGACCAGTATATGGTAGCTACGTGATCATTCCATGACAGCCACGTGAGCAGTGCATGATAGCCACGTGATGTGTGCATGAGTTACGTGAGCAGAGTATGATCAGCCACGTGATCAGTGCATGAGTGCCACGTGATCAGTGCATGATATGTCACGTGACAGGTGTGTGATCAGCCACGTGAACAGTGCATGTTCAGCCACGTGATCAGTGCATGATAGCCACGTGATCAGTGCATGATCAGTTACGTGAGCAGTGTATGATCAGCCACGTGATCAGTGCATGGTCAGACACGTGAACAGTGTATGATCAGCCACGTGATCAGTGCATGATATCCAAGTGATCAGTGCATGATCATCACGTGATCAGTGTATGATCAGCCACGTGAACAGTGCATGCTCAGTCACGTGATCTGGGCCTGCTGAGCTGCGTGATTACTGTCTGCTCATCTGCTTGACAATTGCCAGCTGAGCTGCACGATTCCTGCCTGTCATCTGCTTGACAATTGCCAGCTGTGCTGCGTAATTCCTGCCTGCTCAGCTGCTTGATTATTGCCAGCTGAGCAGCATGATTCCTCACACCTGAGTTCCATGATTATTGCCTGCTGACTGTTTGATTCGTGCCTACTCAGCTCTTTGTTTATTGCCTCCAGAGGCACATGATCAGTGTATGATAGCAAACATGATCAGCGCATGATCAGTCACATGATCAGCGCCATTAAGTCACGTGATCACTACATGATAGTCATGTGATCAGTCCATGCTCAGTCACGGTATCAGTGCATGATCAGCCACGTGATCAGTGCATGATCTGTCACATGATTAGTGTATGATCATCCACGTGATCAGTGCATGGGCAGTCATGTGATCAGTGCATGATATAGACGTGATCAGTGCATGATCAGTCTCGTGATCAGTGCATGATAGCCACGTGATCAGTGCATGATCAGTCACCTGATGGGTGTATGATCATTCACGTGACCTGTACATGGTAGCTACATGATCATTGCATGATCAGCCACGTGAGTAGTGCATGATAGCCACGTGATCAGTGCATGATCAGTCACGTGATCAGTGCATGATCAGTCATGTGACCAGTACATGGTAGCTGCGTGATCATGCATGATCAGCCACGTGATCAGTGCATGATAGCCACGTGATCAGTGCATGATCAGCCACGTGATCAGTGCATGATCAGTCACGTGATCAGTGCATGATCAGTCACGTGATCAGTGCATGATATAGACGTGATCAGTGCATGATCAGTCACGTGATCAGTGCATGATCAGCCACGTGATCAGTGCATGATCAGCCACGTGATCAGTGCATGATCAGTCACGTGATCAGTGCATGATCAGTCACGTGACCAGTACATGGTAGCTGCGTGATCATGCATGATCAGCCACGTGATCAGTGCATGATAGCCACGTGATCAGTGCATGATCAGTCACGTGATCAGTGCATGATCAGTCACGTGATCAGTGCATGATCAGCCACGTGATCAGTGCATGATCAGTCACGTGATCAGTGCATGATCAGCCACGTGATCAGTGCATGATAGCCACGTGATCAGTGCATGATCAGTCACGTGATCAGTGCATGATCAGTCACGTGATCAGTGCATGATCAGCCACGTGATCAGTGCATGATCAGCCACGTGATCAGTGCATGATCAATTACGTGATCAGTGCATGATCAGTCACGTGACCAGTGCATGGTAGCTACGTGATCAGTGCATGATCAGCCACGTGATCAGTGCATGATAGCCACGTGATCAGTGCATGATAGCCACGTGATCAGTGCATGATCAGTCATGTGATACGTGTGTGATCAGCCACGTGATCAGTGCATGATATCCACGTGATCAGTGCATGACAGCCACGTGATCAGTGCATGAGAGCCACGTGATCAGTGCATGATCAGTCACGTGATACATGTGTGATCAGCCACGTGATCAGTGCATGATGAGCCACGTGATCAGTGCAGGATCAATTACGTGATCAGTGCATGATCAGTCACGTGACCAGTACATGGTTGCTACGTGATCATTGCATGATCAGCCACGTGAGCAGTGCATGATAGCCACGTGATCAGTGCATGATCAGTCACGTGATCAGTACATGATCAGTCACGTGAACAGTGCATGATCATTTACGTGATCTTGCATGATCAGTCACGTGACCAGTATATGGTAGCTACGTGATCATTCCATGACGAGCCACGTGAGCAGTGCATGATAGCCACGTGATGTGTGCATGAGTTACGTGAGCAGAGTATGATCAGCCACGTGATCAGTGCATGAGTGCCACGTGATCAGTGCATGATATGTCACGTGACAGGTGTGTGATCAGCCACGTGAACAGTGCATGTTCAGCCACGTGATCAGTGCATGATAGCCACGTGATCAGTGCATGATCAGTTACGTGAGCAGTGTATGATCAGCCACGTGATCAGTGCATGGTCAGACACGTGAACAGTGTATGATCAGCCACGTGATCAGTGCATGATATCCAAGTGATCAGTGCATGATCATCACGTGATCAGTGTATGATCAGCCACGTGAACAGTGCATGCTCAGTCACGTGATCTGGGCCTGCTGAGCTGCGTGATTACTGTCTGCTCATCTGCTTGACAATTGCCAGCTGAGCTGCACGATTCCTGCCTGTCATCTGCTTGACAATTGCCAGCTGTGCTGCGTAATTCCTGCCTGCTCAGCTGCTTGATTATTGCCAGCTGAGCAGCATGATTCCTCACACCTGAGTTCCATGATTATTGCCTGCTGACTGTTTGATTCGTGCCTACTCAGCTCTTTGTTTATTGCCTCCAGAGGCACATGATCAGTGTATGATAGCAAACATGATCAGCGCATGATCAGTCACATGATCAGCGCCATTAAGTCACGTGATCACTACATGATAGTCATGTGATCAGTCCATGCTCAGTCACGGTATCAGTGCATGATCAGCCACGTGATCAGTGCATGATCTGTCACAAGATTAGTGTATGATCATCCACGTGATCAGTGCATGGGCAGTCATGTGATCAGTGCATGATATAGACGTGATCAGTGCATGATCAGTCTCGTGATCAGTGCATGATAGCCACGTGATCAGTGCATGATCAGTCACCTGATGGGTGTATGATCATTCACGTGACCTGTACATGGTAGCTACATGATCATTGCATGATCAGCCACGTGAGTAGTGCATGATAGCCACGTGATCACTGCATGATCAGTCACGTGATCAGTGCATGATCAGTCATGTGACCAGTACATGGTAGCTGCGTGATCATGGCATGATCAGCCACGTGAGCAGTGCATGATAGCCACGTGATCAGTGCATGATCAGACACGTGATCAGTGCATGATCAGTCACGTGATCAGTGCATGATCAGCCACGTGATCAGTGCATGATCAGCACGTGATCAGTGCATGTCAGCCACGTGATCAGTGCATGATAGCCACGTGATCAGTGCATGATCAGTCACGTGATCAGTGCATGATCAGTTACGTGATCAGTGCATGATCAGCCACGTGATCAGTGCATGATCAGCCACGTGATCAGTGCATGATCAATTACGTGATCAGTGCATGATCAGTCACGTGACCAGTACATGGTAGCTACGTGATCATTGCATGATCAGCCACGTGATCAGTGCATGATAGCCACGTGATCAGTGCATGATAGCCACGTGATCAGTGCATGATCAGTCACGTGATCAGTGCATGATCAGCCACGTGATCAGTGCATGATAGCCACGTGATCAGTGCATGACAGCCACGTGATCAGTGCATGATCAGTCACGTGATCATGTGTGATCAGCCACGTGATCAGTGCATGATCAGCCACGTGATCAGTGCATGATCAATTACGTGATCAGTGCATGATCAGTCACGTGACCAGTACATGGTTGCTACGTGATCGTGCATGATCAGCCACGTGAGCAGTGCATGATAGCCACGTGATCAGTGCATGATCAGTCACGTGATCAGTGCATGATCAGTCACGTGAACAGTGCATGATCATTTACGTGATCAGTGCATGATCAGTCACGTGACCAGTATATGGTTGCTACGTGATCATTCCATGATCAGCCACGTGAGCAGTGCATGATAGCCACGTGATGTGTGCATGAGTTACGTGATCAGTGTATGATCAGCCACGTGATCAGTGCATGAGTGCCACGTGATCAGTGCATGATAGTCACGTGACAGGTGTGTGATCAGCCACGTGATCAGTGCATGATCAGCCACGTGATCAGTGCATGATAGCCACGTGATCAGTGCATGATCAGTCACGTGATCAGTGTATGATCAGCCACGTGATCAGTGCATGATCAGTCACGTGATCAGTGCATGATAGACGTGATCAGTGCATGATCAGTCACGTGATCAGTGCATGATAGCCACGTGATCAGTGCATGATCAGTCACGTGATCAGTGCATGATCAGTCACGTGATCAGTACATGGTAGCTACATGATCATTGCATGATCAGCCACGTGATAGTGCATGATAGCCACGTGATCAGTGCATGATCAGTCACGTGATCAGTGCATGATCAGTCATGTGATCAGTGCATGGTAGCTGCGTGATCATGCATGATCAGCCACGTGATCAGTGCATGATAGCCACGTGATCAGTGCATGATCAGTCACGTGATCAGTGCATGATCAGTCACGTGATCAGTGCATGATCAGCCACGTGATCAGTGCATGATCAGCCACGTGATCAGTGCATGATCAGTCACGTGATCAGTGCATGATCAGCCACGTGATCAGTGCATGTGCAGTCACGTGATCAGTGCATGATATAGACGTGATCAGTGCATGATCAGTCACGTGATCAGTGCATGATAGCCACGTGATCAGTGCATGATCAGTCACGTGATCAGTGTGATCAGCCACGTGATCAGTGCATGATCAGCCACGTGAT
This sequence comes from Bos javanicus, assembly GCF_032452875.1. Classification (NCBI taxonomy): domain Eukaryota; kingdom Metazoa; phylum Chordata; class Mammalia; order Artiodactyla; family Bovidae; genus Bos; species Bos javanicus. Next base: position 314,252 of record NW_026893762.1, read on the forward strand.
CAGTGCATGATCAGTCACGTGATCAGTGCATGATCAGTCACGTGATCAGTGCATGATCAGTCACGTGATCAGTGCATGATATCACGTGATCAGTGCATGATCAGTCACGTGATCAGTGCATGATCAGCCACGTGATCAGTGCATGATAGCCACGTGATCAGTGCATGATCAGTCACGTGATCAGTGCATGATCAGTCACGTGATCAGTACATGGTAGCTGCGTGATCATGCATGATCAGCCACGTGATCAGTGCATGATAGCCACGTGATCAGTGCATGATCAGTCACGTGATCAGTGCATGATCAGTCACGTGATCAGTGCATGATCAGCCACGTGATCAGTGCATGATCAGGCACGTGATCAGTGCATGATCAGCCACGTGATCAGTGCATGATAGCCACGTGATCAGTGCATGATCAGTCACGTGATCAGTGCATGATCAGTCACGTGATCAGTGCATGATCAGCCACGTGATCAGTGCATGATCAGCCACGTGATCAGTGCATGATCAATTACGTGATCAGTGCATGATCAGTCACGTGATCAGTACATGGTAGCTACGTGATCATTGCATGATCAGCCACGTGATCAGTGCATGATAGCCACGTGATCAGTGCATGATAGCCACGTGATCAGTGCATGATCAGTCATGTGATACGTGTGTGATCAGCCACGTGATCAGTGCATGATATCCACGTGATCAGTGCATGACAGCCACGTGATCAGTGCATGAGAGCCACGTGATCAGTGCATGATCAGTCACGTGATACATGTGTGATCAGCCACGTGATCAGTGCATGATGAGCCACGTGATCAGTGCAGGATCAATTACGTGATCAGTGCATGATCAGTCACGTGACCAGTACATGGTTGCTACGTGATCATTTCATGATCAGCCACGTGAGCAGTGCATGATAGCCACGTGTTCAGTGCATGATCAGTCACGTGATCAGTACATGATCAGTCACGTGATCAGTGCATGATCATTTACGTGATCTGTGCATGATCAGTCACGTGACCAGTATATGGTTGCTACGTGATCATTCCATGACGAGCCACGTGAGCAGTGCATGATAGCCACGTGATGTGTGCATGAGTTACGTGAGCAGAGTATGATCAGCCACGTGATCAGTGCATGAGTGCCACGTGATCAGTGCATGATATGTCACGTGACAGGTGTGTGATCAGCCACGTGAACAGTGCATGTTCAGCCACGTGATCAGTGCATGATAGCCACGTGATCAGTGCATGATCAGTTACGTGAGCAGTGTATGATCAGCCACGTGATCAGTGCATGGTCAGACACGTGAACAGTGTATGATCAGCCACGTGATCAGTGCATGATATCCAAGTGATCAGTGCATGATCATCACGTGATCAGTGTATGATCAGCCACGTGAACAGTGCATGCTCAGTCACGTGATCTGGGCCTGCTGAGCTGCGTGATTACTGTCTGCTCATCTGCTTGACAATTGCCAGCTGAGCTGCACGATTCCTGCCTGTCATCTGCTTGACAATTGCCAGCTGTGCTGCGTAATTCCTGCCTGCTCAGCTGCTTGATTATTGCCAGCTGAGCAGCATGATTCCTCACACCTGAGTTCCATGATTATTGCCTGCTGACTGTTTGATTCGTGCCTACTCAGCTCTTTGTTTATTGCCTCCAGAGGCACATGATCAGTGTATGATAGCAAACATGATCAGCGCATGATCAGTCACATGATCAGCGCCATTAAGTCACGTGATCACTACATGATAGTCATGTGATCAGTCCATGCTCAGTCACGGTATCAGTGCATGATCAGCCACGTGATCAGTGCATGATCTGTCACATGATTAGTGTATGATCATCCACGTGATCAGTGCATGGGCAGTCATGTGATCAGTGCATGATATAGACGTGATCAGTGCATGATCAGTCTCGTGATCAGTGCATGATAGCCACGTGATCAGTGCATGATCAGTCACCTGATGGGTGTATGATCATTCACGTGACCTGTACATGGTAGCTACATGATCATTGCATGATCAGCCACGTGAGTAGTGCATGATAGCCACGTGATCAGTGCATGATCAGTCACGTGATCAGTGCATGATCAGTCATGTGACCAGTACATGGTAGCTGCGTGATCATGCATGATCAGCCACGTGAGCAGTGCATGATAGCCACGTGATCAGTGCATGATCAGACACGTGATCAGTGCATGATCAGTCACGTGATCAGTGCATGATCAGCCACGTGATCAGTGCATGATCAGCACGTGATCAGTGCATGTCAGCCACGTGATCAGTGCATGATAGCCACGTGATCAGTGCATGATCAGTCACGTGATCAGTGCATGATCAGTCACGTGATCAGTGCATGGTAGCTACATGATCAGTGCATGATCAGCCACGTGATCAGTGCATGATAGCCACGTGATCAGTGCATGATCAGTCACGTGATCAGTGCATGATCAGTCACGTGATCAGTGCATGGCAGCTACGTGATCAGTGCATGATCAGCCACGTGATCAGTGCATGATAGCCACGTGATCAGTGCATGATCAGTCACGTGATCAGTGCATGATCAGTCACGTGATCAGTGCATGATCAGCCACGTGATCAGTGCATGATCAGCCACGTGATCAGTGCATGATCAGTCACGTGATCAGTGCATGATCAGCCACGTGATCAGTGCATGATCAGTCACGTGATCAGTGCATGATATCCACGTGATCAGTGCATGATCAGCCACGTGATCAGTGCATGATAGCCACGTGATCAGTGCATGATCAGTCACGTGATACATGTGTGATCAGCCACGTGATCAGTGCATGATGAGCCACGTGATCAGTGCATGATCAATTACGTGATCAGTGCATGATCAGTCACGTGACCAGTACATGGTTGCTACGTGATCGTTGCATGATCAGCCACGTGAGCAGAGTATGATAGCCACGTGATCAGTGCATGATCAGTCACGTGATCAGTACATGATCAGTCACGTGAACAGTGCATGATCATTTACGTGATCTGTGCATGATCAGTCACGTGACCAGTATATGGTTGCTACGTGATAATTCCATGACGAGCCACGTGAGCAGTGCATGATAGCCACGTGATGTGTGCATGAGTTACGTGAGCAGAGTATGATCAGCCACGTGATCAGTGCATGAGTGCCACGTGATCAGTGCATGATATGTCACGTGACAGGTGTGTGATCAGCCACGTGAACAGTGCATGTTCAGCCACGTGATCAGTGCATGATCAGCCACGTGATCAGTGCATGATCAGTTACGTGAGCAGTGTATGATCAGCCACGTGATCAGTGCATGGTCAGACACGTGAACAGTGTATGATCAGCCACGTGATCAGTGCATGATATCCAAGTGATCAGTGCATGATCATCACGTGATCAGTGTATGATCAGCCACGTGAACAGTGCATGCTCAGTCACGTGATCTGGGCCTGCTGAGCTGCGTGATTACTGTCTGCTCATCTGCTTGACAATTGCCAGCTGAGCTGCACGATTCCTGCCTGTCATCTGCTTGACAATTGCCAGCTGTGCTGCGTAATTCCTGCCTGCTCAGCTGCTTGATTATTGCCAGCTGAGCAGCATGATTCCTCACACCTGAGTTCCATGATTATTGCCTGCTGACTGTTTGATTCGTGCCTACTCAGCTCTTTGTTTATTGCCTCCAGAGGCACATGATCAGTGTATGATAGCAAACATGATCAGCGCTTGATCAGTCACATGATCAGCGCCATTAAGTCACGTGATCACTACATGATAGTCATGTGATCAGTCCATGCTCAGTCACGGTATCAGTGCATGATCAGCCACGTGATCAGTGCATGATCTGTCACATGATTAGTGTATGATCATCCACGTGATCAGTGCATGATCAGTGATCAGTGCATGATATAGACGTGATCAGTGCATGATCAGTCTCATGATCAGTGCATGATAGCCACGTGATCATGATGATCAGTCACCTGATGGGTGATGATCATTCACGTGACCTGTACATGGTAGCTACATGATCATTGCATGATCAGCCACGTGAGTAGTGCATGATAGCCACGTGATCAGTGCATGATCAGTCACGTGATCAGTGCATGATCAGTCATGTGACCAGTACATGGTAGCTGCGTGATCATGCATGATCAGCCACGTGATCAGTGCATGATAGCCACGTGATCAGTGCATGATCAGTCACGTGATCAGTGCATGATCAGTCACGTGATCAGTGCATGATCAGCCACGTGATCAGTGCATGATCAGCCACGTGATCAGTGCATGATCAGTCACGTGATCAGTGCATGATCAGCCACGTGATCAGTGCATGATCAGTCACGTGATCAGTGCATGATATAGACGTGATCAGTGCATGATCAGTCACGTGATCAGTGCATGATAGCCACGTGATCAGTGCATGATCAGTCACGTGATCATGTGTGATCAGCCACGTGATCAGTGCATGATGAGCCACGTGATCAGTGCATGATCAATTACGTGATCAGTGCATGATCAGTCACGTGACCAGTACATGGTTGCTACGTGATCAGTGCATGATCAGCCACGTGATCAGTGCATGATAGCCACGTGATCAGTGCATGATCAGTCACGTGATCAGTACATGATCAGTCACGTGATCAGTGCATGATCATTTACGTGATCAGTGCATGATCAGTCACGTGACCAGTATATGGTAGCTACGTGATCATTCCATGACAGCCACGTGAGCAGTGCATGATAGCCACGTGATGTGTGCATGATCAGTTACGTGAGCAGAGTATGATCAGCCACGTGATCAGTGCATGAGTGCCACGTGATCAGTGCATGATATGTCACGTGACAGTGTGTGATCAGCCACGTGATCAGTGCATGATCAGCCACGTGATCAGTGCATGATCAGTTACGTGAGCAGTGTATGATCAGCCACGTGATCAGTGCATGGTCAGACACGTGAACAGTGTATGATCAGCCACGTGATCAGTGCATGATATCCACGTGATCAGTGCATGATCATCACGTGATCAGTGTATGATCAGCCACGTGAACAGTGCATGCTCAGTCACGTGATCAGGGCCTGCTGAGCTGCGTGATTACTGTCTGCTCATCTGCTTGACAATTGCCAGCTGAGCTGCACGATTCCTGCCTGTCATCTGCTTGACAATTGCCAGCTGTGCTGCGTAATTCCTGCCTGCTCAGCTGCTTGATTATTGCCAGCTGAGCAGCATGATTTCTCACAGCTGAGTTCCATGATTATAGCCTGCTGACTGATTCGTGCCTACTCAGCTCTTTGTTCATTGCCTCCAGAGGCACATGATCAGTGTATGATAGCAAACATGATCAGCATGATCAGTCACATGATCATGCATGATTAGCCACGTGATCAGTGCATGATCAGTCATGTGATCAGTGCATGATCAGTCACGTGATCAGTGCATGATAGCCACGTGATCAGTGCATGATCAGCCACGTGATCAGTGCATGATAGCCACGTGATCAGTGCATGATCAGTCACGTGATCAGTGCATGATCAGTCAGTGATCAGTGCATGATCAGTCACGTGATCAGTGCATGATAGCCACGTGATCAGTGCATGATCAGCCACGTGATCAGTGCATGATAGCCACGTGATCAGTGCATGATCAGTCACGTGATCAGTGCATGATCAGCCACGTGATCAGTGCATGATAGCCACGTGATCAGTGCATGATCAGCCACGTGATCAGTGCATGATCAGTCACGTGATCAGTGCATGATCAGTCACGTGATCAGTGCATGATCAGTCACGTGATCAGTGCATGATCAGCCACGCGATCAGTGCATGATAGCCACGTGATCAGTGCATGATCAGTCACGTGATCAGTGCATGATCAGTCACGTGATCAGTGCATGATCAGCCACGTGATCAGTGCATGATCAGCCACGTGATCAGTGCATGATCAATCACGTGATCAGTGCATGATCAGCCACGTGATCAGTGCATGATCAGTCACGTGATCAGTGCATGATCAGCCACGTGATCAGTGCATGATCAGCCACGTGATCAGTGCATGATCAGTCACGTGATCAGTGCATGATCAGTCACGTGATCAGTGCATGATATAGACGTGATCAGTGCATGATCAGTCACGTGATCAGTGCATGATAGCCACGTGATCAGTGCATGATCAGTCACGTGATCAGTGCATGATCAGTCACGTGACCAGTGCATGATAGCTACGTGATCAGTGCATGATCAGCCACGTGATCAGTGCATGATAGCCACGTGATCAGTGCATGATCAGCCACGTGATCAGTGCATGATCAGCCACGTGATCAGTGCATGATCAGCCACGTGATCAGTGCATGATCAGCCACGTGATCAGTGCATGATCAGCCACGTGATCAGTGCATGATCAGCCACGTGATCAGTGCATGTCAGCCACGTGATCAGTGCATGATCAGCCACGTGATCAGTGCATGATCAGTCACGTGATCAGTGCATGATCAGTCACGTGATCAGTGTATGATCAGCCACGTGAACAGTGCATGCTCAGTCACGTGATCAGGGCCTGCTGAGCTGCGTGATTAGTGTCTGCTCATCTGCTTGACAATTGCCAGCTGAGCTGCACGATTCCTGCCTGTCATCTGCTTGACAATTGCCAGCTGTGCTGCGTAATTCCTGCCTGCTCAGCCACTTGATTATTGCCAGCTGAGCAGCATGATTTCTCACAGCTGAGTTCCATGATTATAGCCTGCTGACTGATTCGTGCCTACTCAGCTCTTTGTTCATTGCCTCCAGAGGCACATGATCAGTGTATGACACCAAACATGATCAGTGCATGATCAGTCACATGATCAGTGCATGATAAGCCACGTGATCAGTGCATGATCAGTCATGTGATCAGTGCATGATCAGCCACGTGATCAGTGCATGATAGCCACGTGATCAGTGCATGATCAGTCACGTGATCAGTGCATGATCAGTCACGTGATCAGTGCATGATCAGTCACGTGATCAGTGCATGATCAGTCACGTGATCAGTGCATGATCAGTCACGTGACCAGTGCATGATAGCTACGTGATCAGTGCATGATCAGCCACGTGATCAGTGCATGATAGCCACGTGATCAGTGCATGATAGCCACGTGATCAGTGCATGATCAGTCACGTGATCAGTGCATGATCAGTCACGTGACCAGTGCATGATCAGCCATGATCAGTGCATGATCAGCCACGTGATCAGTGCATGATAGCCACGTGATCAGTGCATGATCAGTCACGTGATCAGTGCATGATCAGTCACGTGATCAGTGCATGATAGCCACGTGATCAGTGCATGATCAGTTACGTGATCAGTGCATGATCAGCCACGTGATCAGTGCATGATCAGACACGTGATCAGTGCATGATCAGCCACGTGATCAGTGCATGATCAATCACGTGATCAGTGTATGATCAGCCACGTGAACAGTGCATGCTCAGTCACGTGATCAGGGCCTGCTGAGCTGCGTGATTACTGTCTGCTCATCTGCTTGACAATTGCCAGCTGAGCTGCACGATTCCTGCCTGTCATCTGCTTGACAATTGCCAGCTGTGCTGCGTAATTCCTGCCTGCTCAGCTGCTTGATTATTGCCAGCTGAGCAGCATGATTCCTCACACCTGAGTTCCATGATTATTGCCTGCTGACTGTTTGATTCGTGCCTACTCAGCTCTTTCTTTATTGCCTCCAGAGGCACATGATCAGTGTATGATAGCAAACATGATCAGCGCATGATCAGTCACATGATCAGTGCCATTAAGTCACGTGATCACTACATGATAGTCATGTGATCAGTCCATGCTCAGTCACGGTATCAGTGCATGATCAGCCACGTGATCAGTGCATGATCTGTCACATGATAGTGTATGATCATCCACGTGATCAGTGCATGGGCAGTCATGTGATCAGTGCATGATTAGACGTGATCAGTGCATGTTCAGTCTCGTGATCAGTGCATGATAGCCACGTGATCAGTGCATGATCAGTCACCTGATGGGTGTATGATCATTCACGTGACCAGTACATGGTAGCTACATGATCAGTGCATGATCAGCCACGTGATCAGTGCATGATAGCCACGTGATCAGTGCATGATCAGTCACGTGATCAGTGCATGATCAGCCACGTGATCAGTGCATGATCAATTACGTGATCAGTGCATGATCAGTCACGTGATCAGTGCATGATAGCTGCGTGATCAGTGCATGATCAGCCACGTGATCAGTGCATGATAGCCACGTGATCAGTGCATGATCAGTCACGTGATCAGTGCATGATCAGTCACGTGATCAGTGCATGATCAGCCACGTGATCAGTGCATGATCAATCACGTGATCAGTGCATGATCAGTCACGTGATCAGTGCATGTAGCCGTGATCAGTGCATGATCAGCCACGTGATCAGTGCATGATAGCCACGTGATCAGTGCATGATCAGTCACGTGATCAGTGCATGATCAGCCACGTGATCAGTGCATGATCAGCCACGTGATCAGTGCATGATCAGTCACGTGATCAGTGCATGATCAGTCACGTGACCAGTGCATGATAGCTACGTGATCAGTGCATGATCAGCCACGTGATCAGTGCATGATAGCCACGTGATCAGTGCATGATCAGTCACGTGATACGTGTGTGATCAGCCACGTGATCAGTGCATGATATCCACGTGATCAGTGCATGATAGCCACGTGATCAGTGCATGATAGCCACGTGATCAGTGCATGATCAGTCACGTGATACGTGTGATCAGCCACGTGATCAGTGCATGATGAGCCACGTGATCAGTGCATGATCAATTACGTGATCAGTGCATGATCAGTCACGTGACCAGTACATGGTTGCTACGTGATCATTGCATGATCAGCCACGTGAGCAGTGCATGATAGCCACGTGATCAGTGCATGATCAGTCACGTGATCAGTACATGATCAGTCACGTGAACAGTGCATGATCATTTACGTGATCTGTGCATGATCAGTCACGTGACCAGTATATGGTAGCTACGTGATCATAGCATGATCAGCCACGTGAGCAGTGCATGATAGCCACGTGATCAGTGCATGATCAGTTACGTGAGCAGAGTATGATCAGCCACGTGATCAGTGCATGAGTGCCACGTGATCAGTGCATGATCAGTCACGTGACAGGTGTGTGATCAGCCACGTGATCAGTGCATGATCAGCCACGTGATCAGTGCATGATAGCCACGTGATCAGTGCATGATCAGTTACGTGATCAGTGTATGATCAGCCACGTGATCAGTGCATGGTCAGACACGTGATCAGTGTATGATCAGCCACGTGATCAGTGCATGATATCCACGTGATCAGTGCATGATCAGTCACGTGATCAGTGCATGATCAGTCACGTGATCAGTGCATGATCAGCCACGTGATCAGTGCATGATCAGTCACGTGATCAGTGCATGATAGCTACGTGATCAGTGCATGATCAGCCACGTGATCAGTGCATGATAGCCACGTGATCAGTGCATGATAGCCACGTGATCAGTGCATGATCAGTCACGTGATCAGTGCATGATCAGCCACGTGATCAGTGCATGATCAGTCACGTGATCAGTATGATCAGCCACGTGATCAGTGCATGATAGCCACGTGATCAGTGCATGATCAGTCACGTGATCAGTGCATGATCAGTCACGTGATCAGTGCATGATCAGCCACGTGATCAGTGCATGATCAGTCACGTGATCAGTGCATGATCAGTCACGTGATCAGTGCATGATAGCTGCGTGATCAGTGCATGATCAGCCACGTGATCAGTGCATGATAGCCACGTGATCAGTGCATGATCAGTCACGTGATCAGTGCATGATCAGTCACGTGATCAGTGCATGATCAGCCACGTGATCAGTGCATGATAGCCACGTGATCAGTGCATGATCAGTCACGTGATAGTGCATGATCAGCCACGTGATCAGTGCATGATATCCACGTGATCAGTGCATGATAGCCACGTGATCAGTGCATGATAGCCACGTGATCAGTGCATGATCAGTCACGTGATACGTGTGTGATCAGCCACGTGATCAGTGCATGATGAGCCACGTGATCAGTGCATGATCAATTACGTGATCAGTGCATGATCAGTCACGTGACCAGTACATGGTTGCTACGTGATCATTGCATGATCAGCCACGTGAGCAGTGCATGATAGCCACGTGATCAGTGCATGATCAGTCACGTGATCAGTGCATGATCAGTCACGTGATCAGTGCATGATCATTTACGTGATCTGTGCATGATCAGTCACGTGACCAGTATATGGTAGCTACGTGATCATTGCATGATCAGCCACGTGAGCAGTGCATGATAGCCACGTGATGTGTGCATGATCAGTTACGTGATCAGTGTATGATCAGCCACGTGATCAGTGCATGAGTGCCACGTGATCAGTGCATGATCAGTCACGTGACAGGTGTGTGATCAGCCACGTGATCAGTGCATGATCAGCCACGTGATCAGTGCATGATAGCCACGTGATCAGTGCATGATCAGTTACGTGATCAGTGCATGATCAGCCACGTGATCAGTGCATGGTCAGACACGTGATCAGTGTATGATCAGCCACGTGACAGTGCATGATATCCACGTGATCAGTGCATGATCAGTCACGTGATCAGTGCATGATCAGTCACGTGATCAGTGCATGATCAGCCACGTGATCAGTGCATGATCAGTCACGTGATCAGTGCATGATAGCTACGTGATCAGTGCATGATCAGCCACGTGATCAGTGCATGATAGCCACGTGATCAGTGCATGATAGCCACGTGATCAGTGCATGATCAGTCACGTGATCAGTGCATGATCAGCCACGTGATCAGTGCATGACGAGCCACGTGATCAGTATGACCAGCCACGTGATCAGTGCATGATAGCCACGTGATCAGTGCATGATCAGCCACGTGATCAGTGCATGATCAGCCACGTGATCAGTGCATGATCAGTCACGTGATCAGTGCATGATCAGTCACGTGATCAGTGCATGATAGCTACGTGATCAGTGCATGATCAGCCACGTGATCAGTGCATGATAGCCACGTGATCAGTGCATGATCAGCCACGTGATCAGTGCATGATCAGTCACGTGATCAGTGCATGATCAGTCACGTGATCAGTGCATGATCAGCCACGTGATCAGTGCATGTCAGTCATGCATCAGTGCATGATAGCACGTGATCAGTGCATGATCAGTCCGTGATCAGTGCATGATCAGCCACGTGATCAGTGCATGATAGCCACGTGATCAGTGCATGATCAGTCACGTGATCAGTGCATGATCAGCCACGTGATCAGTGCATGATAGCCACGTGATCAGTGCATGATCAGTCACGTGATCAGTGCATGATCAGTCACGTGATCAGTGCATGATCAGTTACGTGATCAGTGCATGATCAGTCACGTGATCAGTGCATGATAGCCACGTGATCAGTGCATGATCAGCCACGTGATCAGTGCATGATAGCCACGTGATCAGTGCATGATCAGCTACGTGATCAGTGCATGATCAGCCACGTGATCAGTGCATGATCAGCCACGTGATCAGTGCATGATCAGCACGTGATCAGTGCATGATGCCACGTGATCAGTGCATGATCAGTCACGTGATCAGTGCATGATCAGCCACGTGATCAGTGCATGATCAGCCACGTGATCAGTGCATGATAGCCACGTGATCAGTGCATGATCAGTCACGTGATCAGTGCATGATCAGGCACGTGATCAGTGCATGATCAGCCACGTGATCAGTGCATGATAGCCACGTGATCAGTGCATGATCAGTCACGTGATCAGTGCATGATCAGTCACGTGATCAGTGCATGATCAGCCACGTGATCAGTGCATGATCAATTACGTGATCAGTGCATGATCAGTCACGTGACCAGTACATGGATGCTACGTGATCAGTGCATGATCAGCCACGTGATCAGTGCATGATAGCCACGTGATCAGTGCATGATCAGTCACGTGATCAGTGCATGATCAGTCACGTGATCAGTGCATGATCATTTACGTGATCTGCATGATCAGTCACGTGACCAGTATATGGTAGCTACGTGATCATTGCATTAACAGCCACGTGAGCAGTGCATGATAGCCACGTGATCAGTGCATGATCAGTTACGTGATCAGTGTATGATCAGCCACGTGATCAGTGCATGAGTGCCACGTGATCAGTGCATGATCAGTCACGTGACAGTGCATGATCAGCCACGTGATCAGTGCATGATCAGCCACGTGATCAGTGCATGATAGCCACGTGATCAGTGCATGATAGCCACGTGATCAGTGCATGATCAGTCACGTGATCAGTGCATGATCAGTCACGTGATCAGTGCATGATAGCTACGTGATCAGTGCATGATCAGCCACGTGATCAGTGCATGATAGCCACGTGATCAGTGCATGATCAGTCACGTGATCAGTGCATGATCAGTCACGTGATCAGTGCATGATAGCCACGTGATCAGTGCATGATCAGTTGCGTGATCAGTGCATGATCAGCCACGTGATCAGTGCATGATCAGTCACGTGATCAGTGCATGATCAGCCACGTGATCAGTGCATGATAGCCACGTGATCAGTGCATGATAGCCACGTGATCAGTGCATGATCAGTCACGTGATCAGTGCATGATCAGTCACGTGATCATGTGTGATCAGCCACGTGATCAGTGCATGATCAGCCACGTGATCAGTGCATGATCAATTACGTGATCAGTGCATGATCAGTCACGTGATCAGTGCATGATAGCTACGTGATCAGTGCATGATCAGCCACGTGATCAGTGCATGATAGCCACGTGATCAGTGCATGATAGCCACGTGATCAGTGCATGATCAGTCACGTGATACGTGTGTGATCAGCCACGTGATCAGTGCATGATATCCACGTGATCAGTGCATGATAGCCACGTGATCAGTGCATGATAGCCACGTGATCAGTGCATGATCAGTCACGTGATCATGTGTGATCAGCCACGTGATCAGTGCATGATGAGCCACGTGATCAGTGCAGGATCAATTACGTGATCAGTGCATGATCAGTCACGTGACCAGTACATGGTTGCTACGTGACCGTTGCATGATCAGCCACGTGAGCAGAGCATGATAGCCACGTGGTCAGTGCATGAGAGCCAAGTGATCAGTGCATGATCAGTCACGTGATACATGTGTGATCAGCCACGTGATCAGTGCATGATGAGCCACGTGATCAGTGCAGGATCAATTACGTGATCAGTGCATGATCAGTCACGTGATCAGTACATGATCAGTCACGTGAACAGTGCATGATCATTTACGTGATCTGTGCATAATCAGTCGCGTGACCAGTATATGGTAGCTACGTGATCATTGCATGACCAGACACGTGAGCAGTGCCGATCAGCCACATGATCAGTGCATGACCAGGCACATGATCAGTGTATGACCAGCCAAATGATCAGTGCATGATAGCCACGTAATCAGTGCATGATCAGTCACGTGATCAGTGCATGGTAGTCACGTGATCAGTGCATGATCATGCACGTGATCAGGGCATGTGGAGTCATGTAGTCAATGCATGATAGCGCCGCAATCAGTGCACGATCAGTCCCGAGATGAGTGTATGATCAGACCAGTGACCAGTGCAAGATAGCTACGTGATCAGTGCATGATCAGTCACATGATCAGTGCATGATCAGCCACGTCATCAGTGCATGATAGCCACGTGAGCAGTGCATACAATTACGTGATCAGTGCATGCGCAATCACGTCATCAGTGCATGATCTGTCACATGATTAGTGTATGATCATCCACGTGATCAGTGCATGGGCAGTCATGTGATCAGTGCATATTATAGACGTGATCAGTGCATGATCAGTCTCGTGATCAGTGCATGATAGTCACGTGATCAGTGCATGATCAGTCACCTGATGGGTGTATGATCATTCACGTGACCTGTACATGGTAGCTACATGATCATTGCATGATCAGCCACGTGAGTAGTGCACGATAGCCACGTGATCACGGGATGATCAGTCACGTGATCAGTGCATGATCAGTCATGTGACCAGTACATGGTAGCAGCGTGATCATCGCATGATCAGCCACGAGAGCAGTGCATGATAGCCACGTGATCAGTGCATGATCAGACAGGAGATCAGTGCATGATCAGTCACATGATCAGTGCATGATCAGCCACGTGATCAGTGCATGACCAGGCACGTGATCAGTGTATGTCCAGCCAAGTGATCAGTGCATGATAGCCACGTGATCAGTGCATGATCAGTCACGTGATCATTGCATGAACAGTCACGTGATCAGTGTATGATCAGCCACGTGATCAGTGCATGATCAGCCACGTGATCAGTGCATGATCAGTCACCTGATGGGTGTATGATCATTCACGTGACCTGTACATGGTAGCTACATGATCATTGCATGATCAGCCATGTGAGTAGTGCACGATAGCCACGTGATCACTGGATGATCAGTCACGTGATCAGTGCATGATCAGTCATGTGACCAGTACATGGTAGCTGCGTGATCATCGCATGATCAGCCACGTGAGCAGTGCATGATAGCCACGTGATCAGTGCATGATCAGACACGAGATCAGTGCATGATCAGTCACGTGATCAGTGCATGATCAGCCACGTGATCAGTGCATGACCAGGCACGTGATCAGTGTATGTCCAGCCAAGTGATCAGTGCATGAGAGCCAAGTGATCAGTGCATGATCAGTCACGTGACCAGTACATGGTAGCTACGTGATCATTGCCAGATCAGCCACGTGAGCAGTGCATGATAGCCACGTGATCAGTGCATGATCAGCCATATGATAGGTGTGGGATCAGCGACGTGAACAGTGCATGCTCTGTCACGTGATCAGGGCCTGCTGAGCTGCGTGATTACTGTCTGCTCATCTCTTTCACAATTGCCAGCTGAGCTGCACGATTCCTGCCTGTCATCTCCTTGACAATTGCCATCTGTGCTGCGTAATCCCTGCCTGCTCATCTACTTGATTATTGCCAGCTGAGCAGCATGATTTCTCAGAGCTGAGTTCCATGATTAGAGCCTGCTGACTGATTCCTGCCTACTCAGCTCTTTGTTCATTGCCTCCAGATGCACATGATCAGTGTGTGACACCAAACATGATCAGCACATGATCAGTCACATGATGAATGCATGATAAGCCAGGTGATCAGTGCATGATCAAT
This sequence comes from Bos javanicus, assembly GCF_032452875.1. Taxonomy (NCBI): domain Eukaryota; kingdom Metazoa; phylum Chordata; class Mammalia; order Artiodactyla; family Bovidae; genus Bos; species Bos javanicus. The sequence goes on from NW_026893762.1 coordinate 329,497, forward strand.
TACGTGATCAGTGCATGATCAGTCATGTGACCAGTACATGGTAGCTGCGTGATCACTGCATGATCAGCCACGTGAGCAGTGCATGATATCCACGTGATCAGTGCATGATAGGTCACGTGTTCATTGCATGATCAGTCACGTGTTCAGTGCATGATCATCCACGTGATCAGTGCATGATCAATTAGGTGATCAGTGCATGATCACTCACGGGACCAGTACATGGTAGCAACGTGATCATTGCATGATCAGCCACGTGATCAGTGCATGATCAATTACGTGATCAGTGCATGATCAGTTACGTGAGCAGTGTATGATCAGCCACGTGATCAGTGCATGGTCAGACACGTGAACAGTGTATGATTAGCCACGTGATCAGTGCATGATATCCAAGTGATCAGTGCTTGATCAATCACGTGAGCAGTGTATGATCAGCCAGTTGAACAGTGCATGCTCAGTCACGTGATCAGGGCCTGCTGAGCTGCGTGATTACTGTCTGCTCATCTGCTTGACAATTGCCAGCTGAGCTGCACGATTCCTGCCTGTCATCTGCTTGACAATTGCCAGCTGTGCTGCGTAATTCCTGCCTGCTCAGCTGCTTGATTATTGCCAGCTGAGCAGCATGATTCCTCACACCTGAGTTCCATGATTATTGCCTGCTGACTGTTTGATTCGTGCCTACTCAGCTCTTTGTTTATTGCCTCCAGAGGCACATGATCACTGTATGATAGCAAACATGATCAGCGCATGATCAGTCACATGATCAGCGCCATTAAGTCACGTGATCACTACATGATAGTCATGTGATCAGTCCATGCTCAGTAACGGTATCAGTGCATGATCAGCCAGGTGATCAGTGCATGATCAGCCAGGTGATCAGTTCATGATAGCTATGTGATCAGTTCATGATTTGTCACGTGATCTGTGCATGACCAGGCAGGTGATCAGTGTATGATCAGCCACGTGAACAGTGCATGATAGCCACGTGATCAGTGCATGATCCGTCATCTGATGGGTGTATGATCAGTCACCTCACCGGTACATGGTAGCTACATGATCATTGCATGATCAGCCACGTGAGTAGTGCATGATAGCCACGTGATCAGTGCATGATCAGTCACGTATTCAGTGCATGATCAGTCATGTAATCTGTGCATGACCAGGCACGTGATCAGTCTATGACCAGCCACGTGATCAGTGCATGATAGCCACGTGATCAGTGCATGATCAGTCTCGTAATCAGTGCATGATCAGTCACGTGATCAGTGGATGATCAGCCACGTGATCAGTGCATGATCAGCCACATGATCAGTGCATGATCAATTATGTGATCAGTGCATGATCAGTTACGTGACCAGTATATGGTAGCTAGGTGATCATTGCATGATCAGCCACATGAGCCGTGCATGATAGCCACGAGATCAGTGCATGATCAGTTACGCGATCAGTGCATGATCACTAACGTTAACAGTGCATGATAAGTCACCTGATCAGTGCATGATCAATTACGTGATCAGTGCATGATCACTCACGTGACCAGTACATGGTAGCTACGTGATCATTGCATGAACAGCCGCGTGAGCAGTGCATGATAGCCACGTGATTAGTGCATGATCAGTCACGTGATCAGTGTATGATCAACCACGTGATCAGTGCACGATAGCCAGTTAATGAGTGCACGATAGCCAGATGATCAGTGCATTATCAGTCACGTGATCTGTGTATGATCAGCCAAGTAATAAGTGCATGATAGCCAACTGATCAGTGAAGGATCCATCACATGATCAGTGCATGGTCAGTCACGTGATCATTGCCTGATCAGCCACATGATCAGTGCATGATAGCCACTTGATCAGTGCATGATAGCCACGTGATCAGTGCATGATCAGTCATGTGATACGTGTGTAATCAGCCACGTGATCAGTGCATGATATCCACGTGATCAGTGCATGATCAGCCACATGATCAGTGCATGATAGCCACGAGATCAGTGCATGATCAATCACGTGATCATTACATGATCAGTCACGTGAACAGTGCGTGATCATTTACGTGATCTGTGCATGATCAGCCAAATGATAAATGCATGATCAGCCACGTGATCAGTGCATGACCAGGCACGTGATCAGGGCCTGCTGAGCTGCGTGATTACTGTCTGCTCATCTGCTTGACAATTTCCAGCTGTGCTGCATGATTCTTGCCTGTCATCTGCTTGACAATTGCCAGCTGTGCTGCGTAATTTCTGCCTGCTCAGCTGCTTGATTATTGCCAGCTGAGCAGCATGATTCCTCACACCTGAGTTCCATGATTATTGCCTGCTGACTGTTTGATTCGTGCCTACTCAGCTCTTTGTTTATTGCCTCCAGAGGCACATGATCAGTGTATGATAGCAAACATGATCAGCTCATGATCAGTCACATGATCAGAGCCATTAAGTCACGTGATCACTACATGATAGTCATGTGATCAGTCCATGCTCAGTCACAGTGTCAGTGCATGATCAGCCACGTGATCAGTGCATGATCTGTCACATGATTAGTGTATGATCATCCACGTGATCAGTGCATGGGCAGTCATGTGATCAGTGCATGATATAGACGTGATCAGTGCATGATCAGTCACCTGATGGGTGTATGATCATTCACGTGACCTGTACCTGGTAGTTACATGAACATTGCATGATCAGCCACGTGAGTAGTGCATGATAGCCACGTGATCACTGCATGATCAGTCACGTGATCAGTGCATGATCAGTCATGTGACCAGTACATGGTAGCTGCCTGATCATCACATGATCAGCCACGTGAGAAGTGCTTGATAGCCACGTGATCAGTGCATGATCAGACACGAGATCAGTGCATGATCAGTCACGTGATCAGTGCATGATCAGCCACGTGATCAGTGCATGACCAGGCACGTGATCAGTGTATATCCAGCCATGTGATCAGTGCATGATAACCACGTGATCAGTGCATGATCAGTCACGTGATCAGTGCATGATCAGTCTCGTGATCAGTGTATGTCCAGCCAAGTGATCAGTGCATGATAGACTCGTGATCAGTGCATGATCAGTCACGTGATCAGTGCATGATCAGCCACGTGATCTGTGCATTATAGCCAGGTGATCAGTGCATGATAGCCACGTGATCAGTGCATGATCAGTCACGTGATCAGTGCATGATCCGCCACCTGATCAGTGCATGACCAGGCACGTGATCAGTGTATGTCCAGCCAAGTGATCAGTGCATGATAGACTCGTGATCAGTGCATGATCAGTCACGTGATCAGTGCATGATAGCCAGGTGATCAGTGCATGATAGCCACGTGATCAGTGCATGATCAGTCACGTGATCAGTGCATGGTCAGTCACGTGATCAGTGCATGATCATCCACGTGATCAGTGCATGTGGAGTCATGTAATCAATGCATGATAGCGCCTTGATCAGTGCACAATCAGTCCCGTGATGAGTGTATGATCAGCCAAGTGATCAGTGCAAGATAGCTATGTGATCAGTGCATGATCAGTCATATGATCAGTGCATGATTAGCCACGTCATCAGGGCATGATAGCCACGTGATCAGTGCATACTATGACGTGAACAATGCATGCGCAATCACGTGATCAGTGCATGAAAGCCACGTGATAAGTGCATGATCAGTCACGTGATAGGTGTGTGATCAGCCATGTGAACAGTGCATGCTCAGTCACGTGATCAGGGCCTGCTGAGATGCGTGATTACTGTCTGCTCATCTGTTTGACAATTGCCACCTGTGCTGCGTAATTCCTGCCTGCTCATCTATTTGATTATTGCCAGCTGAGCAGCATGATTTCTCAGAGCAGAGTTCCATGATTATAGCCTGCTGACTGATTCCTGCCTACTCAGCTCTTTGTTCATTGCCTCCAGAGGCACATGATCAGTGTATGACACCAAACATGATCAGCACATGATGAATCACATAATCAATGCATGATAAGCCAGGTGATCAGTGCATGATCAATTACGTGATCAGTGCATGATCAGTCATGTGACCAGTACATGGTAGCTGCGTGATCATTGCATGATCAGCCACGTGAGCAGTGCATGATAGCCATGTGATCAGTGCATGATCAGTCACGTGACCAGTGTATGATGAGCCACGTGATCAGTGCATGATATCCACGTGATCAGTGCATGATCAATCACGTGATCAGTGCATGATCAATCACGTGATCAGTGTATTATCAGCCACGTGAACAGTGCATGCTCAGTCACGTGATCAGGGCCTGCTGAGCTGCGTGATTACTGTCTGCTCATCTGCTTGACAATTGCCAGCTGAGCTGCACGATTCCTGCCTGTCATCTCCTGACAATTGCCACCTGTGCTGCGTAATTCCTGCCTGCTCATCTACTTGATTATTGCCAGCTGAGCAGCATGATTTCTCAGAGGTGAGTTCCATAATTATAGCCTGCTGACTGATTCCTGCCTACTCAGCTCTATGTTCATTGCCTCCAGAGGCACATGATCAGTGTGTGACGCCAAACATGATCAGTACATGATCAGTCATATGATCAATGCATGATAAGCCAGGTGATCAGTGCATGATCAATTATTTGATCAGTGCATGATCAGTCATGTGACTAGTACATGGTAGCTGTATGATCATTGCATGATCAGCCACATGAGCAGTGCATGATAGCCACGTGATCTGTGCATGATCAGTCACGTGATCTGTGCATGATCAGTCACGTGATCAGTGCATGATAGCCCCGTGATCAGTGCATGATCAGTCAAGTGATACGCGTGTGGTCAGCCACGTGATCAGTGCATGATATCCACGTGATCAGTGTAGGATAGCCACGTGATCACTTCATGATTAGTCACGTGATCTGTACATGATCAGTCACGTGATACGTGTGTGATCAGCAACCGGATCAGTGCGTGATGAGCCAGGTGATCAGTGCAGGATCAATTACGTGATCAGTGCATGATCAGTCACGAGACCAGTACATGGTTGCTACGTGATCGTTGCATGATCAGCCACGTGAGCAGAGCATGATAGCCACGTGATCAGTGCATGATCAGTCACGTGAACAGTGCGTGATCATTTACGTGATCTGTGCATGATCAGCCAAATGATAAATGCATGATCAGCCACGTGATCAGTGCATGACCAGGCACGTGATCAGGGCCTGCTGAGCTGCGTGATTACTGTCTGCTCATCTGCTTGACAATTTCCAGCTGTGCTGCATGATTCTTGCCTGTCATCTGCTTGACAATTGCCAGCTGTGCTGCGTAATTTCTGCCTGCTCAGCTGCTTGATTATTGCCAGCTGAGCAGCATGATTCCTCACACCTGAGTTCCATGATTATTGCCTGCTGACTGTTTGATTCGTGCCTACTCAGCTCTTTGTTTATTGCCTCCAGAGGCACATGATCAGTGTATGATAGCAAACATGATCAGCTCATGATCAGTCACATGATCAGAGCCATTAAGTCACGTGATCACTACATGATAGTCATGTGATCAGTCCATGCTCAGTCACAGTGTCAGTGCATGATCAGCCACGTGATCAGTGCATGATCTGTCACATGATTAGTGTATGATCATCCACGTGATCAGTGCATGGGCAGTCATGTGATCAGTGCATGATATAGACGTGATCAGTGCATGATCAGTCACCTGATGGGTGTATGATCATTCACGTGACCTGTACCTGGTAGTTACATGAACATTGCATGATCAGCCACGTGAGTAGTGCATGATAGCCACGTGATCACTGCATGATCAGTCACGTGATCAGTGCATGATCAGTCATGTGACCAGTACATGGTAGCTGCCTGATCATCACATGATCAGCCACGTGAGAAGTGCATGATAGCCACGTGATCAGTGCATGATCAGACACGAGATCAGTGCATGATCAGTCACGTGATCAGTGCATGATCAGCCACGTGATCAGTGCATGACCAGGCACGTGATCAGTGTATATCCAGCCATGTGATCAGTGCATGATAACCACGTGATCAGTGCATGATCAGTCACGTGATCAGTGCATGATCAGTCTCGTGATCAGTGTATGTCCAGCCAAGTGATCAGTGCATGATAGACTCGTGATCAGTGCATGATCAGTCACGTGATCAGTGCATGATCAGCCACGTGATCTGTGCATTATAGCCAGGTGATCAGTGCATGATAGCCACGTGATCAGTGCATGATCAGTCACGTGATCAGTGCATGATCCGCCACCTGATCAGTGCATGACCAGGCACGTGATCAGTGTATGTCCAGCCAAGTGATCAGTGCATGATAGACTCGTGATCAGTGCATGATCAGTCACGTGATCAGTGCATGATAGCCAGGTGATCAGTGCATGATAGCCACGTGATCAGTGCATGATCAGTCACGTGATCAGTGCATGGTCAGTCACGTGATCAGTGCATGATCATCCACGTGATCAGTGCATGTGGAGTCATGTAATCAATGCATGATAGCGCCTTGATCAGTGCACAATCAGTCCCGTGATGAGTGTATGATCAGCCAAGTGATCAGTGCAAGATAGCTATGTGATCAGTGCATGATCAGTCATATGATCAGTGCATGATTAGCCACGTCATCAGGGCATGATAGCCACGTGATCAGTGCATACTATGACGTGAACAATGCATGCGCAATCACGTGATCAGTGCATGAAAGCCACGTGATAAGTGCATGATCAGTCACGTGATAGGTGTGTGATCAGCCATGTGAACAGTGCATGCTCAGTCACGTGATCAGGGCCTGCTGAGATGCGTGATTACTGTCTGCTCATCTGTTTGACAATTGCCACCTGTGCTGCGTAATTCCTGCCTGCTCATCTATTTGATTATTGCCAGCTGAGCAGCATGATTTCTCAGAGCAGAGTTCCATGATTATAGCCTGCTGACTGATTCCTGCCTACTCAGCTCTTTGTTCATTGCCTCCAGAGGCACATGATCAGTGTATGACACCAAACATGATCAGCACATGATGAATCACATAATCAATGCATGATAAGCCAGGTGATCAGTGCATGATCAATTACGTGATCAGTGCATGATCAGTCATGTGACCAGTACATGGTAGCTGCGTGATCATTGCATGATCAGCCACGTGAGCAGTGCATGATAGCCATGTGATCAGTGCATGATCAGTCACGTGACCAGTGTATGATGAGCCACGTGATCAGTGCATGATATCCACGTGATCAGTGCATGATCAATCACGTGATCAGTGCATGATCAATCACGTGATCAGTGTATTATCAGCCACGTGAACAGTGCATGCTCAGTCACGTGATCAGGGCCTGCTGAGCTGCGTGATTACTGTCTGCTCATCTGCTTGACAATTGCCAGCTGAGCTGCACGATTCCTGCCTGTCATCTCCTGACAATTGCCACCTGTGCTGCGTAATTCCTGCCTGCTCATCTACTTGATTATTGCCAGCTGAGCAGCATGATTTCTCAGAGGTGAGTTCCATAATTATAGCCTGCTGACTGATTCCTGCCTACTCAGCTCTATGTTCATTGCCTCCAGAGGCACATGATCAGTGTGTGACGCCAAACATGATCAGTACATGATCAGTCATATGATCAATGCATGATAAGCCAGGTGATCAGTGCATGATCAATTATTTGATCAGTGCATGATCAGTCATGTGACTAGTACATGGTAGCTGTATGATCATTGCATGATCAGCCACATGAGCAGTGCATGATAGCCACGTGATCTGTGCATGATCAGTCACGTGATCTGTGCATGATCAGTCACGTGATCAGTGCATGATAGCCCCGTGATCAGTGCATGATCAGTCAAGTGATACGTGTGTGGTCAGCCACGTGATCAGTGCATGATATCCACGTGATCAGTGTAGGATAGCCACGTGATCACTTCATGATTAGTCACGTGATCTGTACATGATCAGTCACGTGATACGTGTGTGATCAGCAACCGGATCAGTGCGTGATGAGCCAGGTGATCAGTGCAGGATCAATTACGTGATCAGTGCATGATCAGTCACGAGACCAGTACATGGTTGCTACGTGATCGTTGCATGATCAGCCACGTGAGCAGAGCATGATAGCCACGTGATCAGTGCATGATCAGTCACGTGAACAGTGCGTGATCATTTACGTGATCTGTGCATGATCAGCCAAATGATAAATGCATGATCAGCCACGTGATCAGTGCATGACCAGGCACGTGATCAGGGCCTGCTGAGCTGCGTGATTACTGTCTGCTCATCTGCTTGACAATTTCCAGCTGTGCTGCATGATTCTTGCCTGTCATCTGCTTGACAATTGCCAGCTGTGCTGCGTAATTTCTGCCTGCTCAGCTGCTTGATTATTGCCAGCTGAGCAGCATGATTCCTCACACCTGAGTTCCATGATTATTGCCTGCTGACTGTTTGATTCGTGCCTACTCAGCTCTTTGTTTATTGCCTCCAGAGGCACATGATCAGTGTATGATAGCAAACATGATCAGCTCATGATCAGTCACATGATCAGAGCCATTAAGTCACGTGATCACTACATGATAGTCATGTGATCAGTCCATGCTCAGTCACAGTGTCAGTGCATGATCAGCCACGTGATCAGTGCATGATCTGTCACATGATTAGTGTATGATCATCCACGTGATCAGTGCATGGGCAGTCATGTGATCAGTGCATGATATAGACGTGATCAGTGCATGATCAGTCACCTGATGGGTGTATGATCATTCACGTGACCTGTACCTGGTAGTTACATGAACATTGCATGATCAGCCACGTGAGTAGTGCATGATAGCCACGTGATCACTGCATGATCAGTCACGTGATCAGTGCATGATCAGTCATGTGACCAGTACATGGTAGCTGCCTGATCATCACATGATCAGCCACGTGAGAAGTGCATGATAGCCACGTGATCAGTGCATGATCAGACACGAGATCAGTGCATGATCAGTCACGTGATCAGTGCATGATCAGCCACGTGATCAGTGCATGACCAGGCACGTGATCAGTGTATATCCAGCCATGTGATCAGTGCATGATAACCACGTGATCAGTGCATGATCAGTCACGTGATCAGTGCATGATCAGTCTCGTGATCAGTGTATGTCCAGCCAAGTGATCAGTGCATGATAGACTCGTGATCAGTGCATGATCAGTCACGTGATCAGTGCATGATCAGCCACGTGATCTGTGCATTATAGCCAGGTGATCAGTGCATGATAGCCACGTGATCAGTGCATGATCAGTCACGTGATCAGTGCATGATCCGCCACCTGATCAGTGCATGACCAGGCACGTGATCAGTGTATGTCCAGCCAAGTGATCAGTGCATGATAGACTCGTGATCAGTGCATGATCAGTCACGTGATCAGTGCATGATAGCCAGGTGATCAGTGCATGATAGCCACGTGATCAGTGCATGATCAGTCACGTGATCAGTGCATGGTCAGTCACGTGATCAGTGCATGATCATCCACGTGATCAGTGCATGTGGAGTCATGTAATCAATGCATGATAGCGCCTTGATCAGTGCACAATCAGTCCCGTGATGAGTGTATGATCAGCCAAGTGATCAGTGCAAGATAGCTATGTGATCAGTGCATGATCAGTCATATGATCAGTGCATGATTAGCCACGTCATCAGGGCATGATAGCCACGTGATCAGTGCATACTATGACGTGAACAATGCATGCGCAATCACGTGATCAGTGCATGAAAGCCACGTGATAAGTGCATGATCAGTCACGTGATAGGTGTGTGATCAGCCATGTGAACAGTGCATGCTCAGTCACGTGATCAGGGCCTGCTGAGATGCGTGATTACTGTCTGCTCATCTGTTTGACAATTGCCACCTGTGCTGCGTAATTCCTGCCTGCTCATCTATTTGATTATTGCCAGCTGAGCAGCATGATTTCTCAGAGCAGAGTTCCATGATTATAGCCTGCTGACTGATTCCTGCCTACTCAGCTCTTTGTTCATTGCCTCCAGAGGCACATGATCAGTGTATGACACCAAACATGATCAGCACATGATGAATCACATAATCAATGCATGATAAGCCAGGTGATCAGTGCATGATCAATTACGTGATCAGTGCATGATCAGTCATGTGACCAGTACATGGTAGCTGCGTGATCATTGCATGATCAGCCACGTGAGCAGTGCATGATAGCCATGTGATCAGTGCATGATCAGTCACGTGACCAGTGTATGATGAGCCACGTGATCAGTGCATGATATCCACGTGATCAGTGCATGATCAATCACGTGATCAGTGCATGATCAATCACGTGATCAGTGTATTATCAGCCACGTGAACAGTGCATGCTCAGTCACGTGATCAGGGCCTGCTGAGCTGCGTGATTACTGTCTGCTCATCTGCTTGACAATTGCCAGCTGAGCTGCACGATTCCTGCCTGTCATCTCCTGACAATTGCCACCTGTGCTGCGTAATTCCTGCCTGCTCATCTACTTGATTATTGCCAGCTGAGCAGCATGATTTCTCAGAGGTGAGTTCCATAATTATAGCCTGCTGACTGATTCCTGCCTACTCAGCTCTATGTTCATTGCCTCCAGAGGCACATGATCAGTGTGTGACGCCAAACATGATCAGTACATGATCAGTCATATGATCAATGCATGATAAGCCAGGTGATCAGTGCATGATCAATTATTTGATCAGTGCATGATCAGTCATGTGACTAGTACATGGTAGCTGTATGATCATTGCATGATCAGCCACATGAGCAGTGCATGATAGCCACGTGATCTGTGCATGATCAGTCACGTGATCTGTGCATGATCAGTCACGTGATCAGTGCATGATAGCCCCGTGATCAGTGCATGATCAGTCAAGTGATACGTGTGTGGTCAGCCACGTGATCAGTGCATGATATCCACGTGATCAGTGTAGGATAGCCACGTGATCACTTCATGATTAGTCACGTGATCTGTACATGATCAGTCACGTGATACGTGTGTGATCAGCAACCGGATCAGTGCGTGATGAGCCAGGTGATCAGTGCAGGATCAATTACGTGATCAGTGCATGATCAGTCACGAGACCAGTACATGGTTGCTACGTGATCGTTGCATGATCAGCCACGTGAGCAGAGCATGATAGCCACGTGATCAGTGCATGATCAGTCACGTGAACAGTGCGTGATCATTTACGTGATCTGTGCATGATCAGCCAAATGATAAATGCATGATCAGCCACGTGATCAGTGCATGACCAGGCACGTGATCAGGGCCTGCTGAGCTGCGTGATTACTGTCTGCTCATCTGCTTGACAATTTCCAGCTGTGCTGCATGATTCTTGCCTGTCATCTGCTTGACAATTGCCAGCTGTGCTGCGTAATTTCTGCCTGCTCAGCTGCTTGATTATTGCCAGCTGAGCAGCATGATTCCTCACACCTGAGTTCCATGATTATTGCCTGCTGACTGTTTGATTCGTGCCTACTCAGCTCTTTGTTTATTGCCTCCAGAGGCACATGATCAGTGTATGATAGCAAACATGATCAGCTCATGATCAGTCACATGATCAGAGCCATTAAGTCACGTGATCACTACATGATAGTCATGTGATCAGTCCATGCTCAGTCACAGTGTCAGTGCATGATCAGCCACGTGATCAGTGCATGATCTGTCACATGATTAGTGTATGATCATCCACGTGATCAGTGCATGGGCAGTCATGTGATCAGTGCATGATATAGACGTGATCAGTGCATGATCAGTCACCTGATGGGTGTATGATCATTCACGTGACCTGTACCTGGTAGTTACATGAACATTGCATGATCAGCCACGTGAGTAGTGCATGATAGCCACGTGATCACTGCATGATCAGTCACGTGATCAGTGCATGATCAGTCATGTGACCAGTACATGGTAGCTGCCTGATCATCACATGATCAGCCACGTGAGAAGTGCATGATAGCCACGTGATCAGTGCATGATCAGACACGAGATCAGTGCATGATCAGTCACGTGATCAGTGCATGATCAGCCACGTGATCAGTGCATGACCAGGCACGTGATCAGTGTATATCCAGCCATGTGATCAGTGCATGATAACCACGTGATCAGTGCATGATCAGTCACGTGATCAGTGCATGATCAGTCTCGTGATCAGTGTATGTCCAGCCAAGTGATCAGTGCATGATAGACTCGTGATCAGTGCATGATCAGTCACGTGATCAGTGCATGATCAGCCACGTGATCTGTGCATTATAGCCAGGTGATCAGTGCATGATAGCCACGTGATCAGTGCATGATCAGTCACGTGATCAGTGCATGATCCGCCACCTGATCAGTGCATGACCAGGCACGTGATCAGTGTATGTCCAGCCAAGTGATCAGTGCATGATAGACTCGTGATCAGTGCATGATCAGTCACGTGATCAGTGCATGATAGCCAGGTGATCAGTGCATGATAGCCACGTGATCAGTGCATGATCAGTCACGTGATCAGTGCATGGTCAGTCACGTGATCAGTGCATGATCATCCACGTGATCAGTGCATGTGGAGTCATGTAATCAATGCATGATAGCGCCTTGATCAGTGCACAATCAGTCCCGTGATGAGTGTATGATCAGCCAAGTGATCAGTGCAAGATAGCTATGTGATCAGTGCATGATCAGTCATATGATCAGTGCATGATTAGCCACGTCATCAGGGCATGATAGCCACGTGATCAGTGCATACTATGACGTGAACAATGCATGCGCAATCACGTGATCAGTGCATGAAAGCCACGTGATAAGTGCATGATCAGTCACGTGATAGGTGTGTGATCAGCCATGTGAACAGTGCATGCTCAGTCACGTGATCAGGGCCTGCTGAGATGCGTGATTACTGTCTGCTCATCTGTTTGACAATTGCCACCTGTGCTGCGTAATTCCTGCCTGCTCATCTATTTGATTATTGCCAGCTGAGCAGCATGATTTCTCAGAGCAGAGTTCCATGATTATAGCCTGCTGACTGATTCCTGCCTACTCAGCTCTTTGTTCATTGCCTCCAGAGGCACATGATCAGTGTATGACACCAAACATGATCAGCACATGATGAATCACATAATCAATGCATGATAAGCCAGGTGATCAGTGCATGATCAATTACGTGATCAGTGCATGATCAGTCATGTGACCAGTACATGGTAGCTGCGTGATCATTGCATGATCAGCCACGTGAGCAGTGCATGATAGCCATGTGATCAGTGCATGATCAGTCACGTGACCAGTGTATGATGAGCCACGTGATCAGTGCATGATATCCACGTGATCAGTGCATGATCAATCACGTGATCAGTGCATGATCAATCACGTGATCAGTGTATTATCAGCCACGTGAACAGTGCATGCTCAGTCACGTGATCAGGGCCTGCTGAGCTGCGTGATTCCTGTCTGCTCATCTGCTTGACAATTGCCAGCTGAGCTGCACGATTCCTGCCTGTCATCTCCTGACAATTGCCACCTGTGCTGCGTAATTCCTGCCTGCTCATCTACTTGATTATTGCCAGCTGAGCAGCATGATTTCTCAGAGGTGAGTTCCATAATTATAGCCTGCTGACTGATTCCTGCCTACTCAGCTCTATGTTCATTGCCTCCAGAGGCACATGATCAGTGTGTGACGCCAAACATGATCAGTACATGATCAGTCATATGATCAATGCATGATAAGCCAGGTGATCAGTGCATGATCAATTATTTGATCAGTGCATGATCAGTCATGTGACTAGTACATGGTAGCTGTATGATCATTGCATGATCAGCCACATGAGCAGTGCATGATAGCCACGTGATCTGTGCATGATCAGTCACGTGATCTGTGCATGATCAGTCACGTGATCAGTGCATGATAGCCCCGTGATCAGTGCATGATCAGTCAAGTGATACGTGTGTGGTCAGCCACGTGATCAGTGCATGATATCCACGTGATCAGTGTAGGATAGCCACGTGATCACTTCATGATTAGTCACGTGATCTGTACATGATCAGTCACGTGATACGTGTGTGATCAGCAACCGGATCAGTGCGTGATGAGCCAGGTGATCAGTGCAGGATCAATTACGTGATCAGTGCATGATCAGTCACGAGACCAGTACATGGTTGCTACGTGATCGTTGCATGATCAGCCACGTGAGCAGAGCATGATAGCCACGTGATCAGTGCATGATCAGTCACGTGAACAGTGCGTGATCATTTACGTGATCTGTGCATGATCAGCCAAATGATAAATGCATGATCAGCCACGTGATCAGTGTATGGTAGCCGTGATCATTGCATGACAGCCACGTGATCAGTGCATGATGGCTACGTGATTACTACATGATCAGCTGCGTGATCAGTGCATGACCAGCCACGTGATCAGTGCATGATTGCCACGTCATCAGTGCATGATATGTCACGTGACAGTGTGTGATCTGCCACGTGCTCAGCTGCATGATTAGCCACGTGAGCAGTGCATGATTAGCCACGTGAGTCAGTCCATGATCAGTCGCCTGCTGACTGTATGATCAGCCACGTGATCATTGCCTGAGAGCCACATGATCAGTGTATGATCAGTCACGTGATCAGCGCATGATCAGTCACATGATCAGAGCCATTAAGTCACGTGATCACTACATGATAGTCACGTGATCAGTGCATGATCAGCCACGTGATCAGTGCATGATCAGCCACGTGATCAGTGCATGATCTGTCACATGATTAGTGTATGATCATCCACGTGATCAGTGCATGGGCAGTCATGTGATCAGTGCATGATATAGGCGTGATCAGTGCATGATCAGTCCGTGATCAGTGCATGATAGCCGCGTGATCAGTGCATGATCAGTCACCTGATGGGTGTATGATCATTCACGTGACCTGTACCTGGTAGTTACATGAACATTGCATGATCAGCCACGTGAGTAGTGCATGATAGCCACGTGATCACTGCATGATCAGTCACGTGATCAGTGCATGATCAGTCATGTGACCAGTACATGGTAGCTGTGTGATCATCACATGATCAGCCACGTGAGCAGTGCATGATAGCCACGTGATCAGTGCATGATCAGACACGAGATCAGTGCATGATCAGTCACGTGATCAGTGCATGATCAGCCACGTGATCAGTGCATGACCAGGCACGTGATCAGTGTATATCCAGCCATGTGATCAGTGCATGATAGCCACGTGATCAGTGCATGATCAGTCACGTGATCAGTGCATGATCAGTCTCGTGATCAGTGTATGACCAGCCAAGTGATCAGTGCATGATCAGCCACGTGATCAGTGCATGATCAGTCACGTGATCAGTGCATGATCAGCCACGTGACCTGTGCATGTAGCCAGGTGATCAGTGCATGATCAGCCACGTGATCAGTGCATGATCAGCCACGTGATCAGTGCATGATCCGCCACCTGATCAGTGCATGACCAGGCACGTGATCAGTGTATGTCAAGCCAAGTGATCAATGCATGATAGCCCGTGATCAGTGCACGATCAGTCCCGTGATCAGTGCATGATCAGCCAGGTGATCAGTGCATGATAGCTACGTGATCAGTGCATGATCAGTCACGTGATCAGTGCATGGTCATCACGTGATCAGTGCATGATCATCCACGTGATCAGTGCATGTGGAGTCATGTGATCAGGGCCTGCTGAGCTGCGTGATTACTGTCTGCTCATCTGCTTGACAATTTCCAGCTGAGCTGCACGATTCCTGCCTGTCATCTCCTTGACAATTGCCAGCTGTGCTGCGTAATTCCTGCCTGCTCATCTACTTGATTATTGCCAGCTGAGCAGCATGATTTCTCAGAGGTGAGTTCCATGATGATAGCCTGCTGATTGATTCCTGCCTACTCAGCTCTATGTTCATTGCCTCCAGAGGCACATGATCAGTGTGTGACACCAAACATGATCAGCACATGATCAGTCACATGATCAATGCATGATAAGCGCGTTGATCAGTGCACAATCAGTTCCGTGATGAGTGTATGATCAGCCAAGTGATCAGTACATGATAGCTACGTGATCAGTGCATGATCAGTCATATGAGCAGTGCATGATAGCCACGTCATCAGGGCATGATCAGCCACGTGATCAGTGCATGATGTGGCACGTGAACAATGCATGCGCAATCACGTGATCAGTGCATGAAAGCCACGTGATAAGTGCATGATCAGTCACGTGATAGGTGTGTGATCAGCCATGTGAACAGTGCATGCTCAGTCACGTGATCAGGGCCTGCTGAGATGCGTGATTACTGTCTGATCTGTCAATTGCCACCTGTGTGATCTGCCACCTGCTCAGTCCGTGATTAGCCACATGATCAGTGCAGGATCAATTCCATGAGTAGTGCATGATCAGTGACGTGACCTGTACATGGCTGCTGCGTGTTCATTGCCTGATCAGGCACATGGTCAGTGTATGACAGCCACATGATCAGCACATGATGAATCACATAATCAATGCATGATAAGCCAGGTGATCAGTGCATGATCAATTACGTGATCAGTGCATGATCAGTCATGTGACCAGTACATGGTAGCTGCGTGATCATTGCATGACAGCCACGTGAGCAGTGCATGATAGCCATGTGATCTGTGCATGATCAGTCACGTGACCAGTGTATGATGAGCCACGTGATCAGTGCATGATAGCCACGTGATCAGTGCGTGATAATCACGTGACAGTGTGTGAACAGCCACGTGAACAGTGCATGTTCAGCCGCGTGATCAGTGCATGATCAGCCACGTGATCAGTGCATGATCAATCGCGTGATCGGTGTATGATCAGCCACGTGATCTGTGCATGATCAGCCACGTGATCAGTGCATTATCAGTCACGTGATCAGTGCATGATCAATTACGTGAGCAGTGTATGATCAGCCTCGTGATCAGTGCATGGTCAGATACGTGAACAGTGTATGATCAGCCACGTGATCAGTGCATGATATCCACGTGATCAGTGCATGATCAATCACGTGATCAGTGTATTATCAGCCACGTGAACAGTGCATGCTCAGTCACGTGATCAGGGCCTGCTGATCTGCGTGATTCCTGTCTGCTCATCTGCTTGACAATTGCCAGCTGAGCTGCACGATTCCTGCCTGTCATCTCCTGACAATTGCCACCTGTGCTGCGTAATTCCTGCCTGCTCATCTACTTGATTATTGCCAGCTGAGCAGCATGATTTCTCAGAGGTGAGTTCCATGATTATAGCCTGCTGACTGATTCCTGCCTACTCAGCTCTATGTTCATTGCCTCCAGAGGCACATGATCAGTGTGTGACGCCAAACATGATCAGTACATGATCAGTCATATGATCAATGCATGATAAGCCAGGTGATCAGTGCATGATCAATTATTTGATCAGTGCATGATCAGTCATGTGACTAGTACATGGTAGCTGTATGATCATTGCATGATCAGCCACATGAGCAGTGCATGATAGCCACGTGATCTGTGCATGATCAGTCACGTGATCTGTGCATGATCAGTCACGTGATCAGTGCATGATAGTCCCGTGATCAGTGCATGATCAGTCAAGTGATACGTGTGTGGTCAGCCACGTGATCAGTGCATGATATCCACGTGATCAGTGTAGGATAGCCACGTGATCACTTCATGATTAGTCACGTGATCTGTACATGATCAGTCACGTGATACGTGTGTGATCAGCAACCGGATCAGTGCGTGATGAGCCAGGTGATCAGTGCAGGATCAATTACGTGATCAGTGCATGATCAGTCACGAGACCAGTACATGGTTGCTACGTGATCGTTGCATGATCAGCCACGTGAGCAGAGCATGATAGCCGCGTGATCAGTGCATGATCAGTCACGTGAACAGTACGTGATCATTTACGTGATCTGTGCATGATCAGTCAAATGATAAATGCATGATCAGCCACGTGATCAGTGCATGATCAGGCACATGATCAGGGCCTGCTGAGCTGCGTGATTACTGTCTGCTCATCTGCTTGACAATTGCCAGCTGTGCTGCATGATTCTTGCCTGTCATCTGCTTGACAATTGCCAGCTGTGCTGCGTAATTTCTGCCTGCTCAGCTGCTTGATTATTGCCAGCTGAGCAGCCTGATTCCTCACACCTGGGTTCCATGATTATTGCCTGCTGACTGTTTGATTCGTGCCTACTCAGCTCTTTGTTTATTGCCTCCAGAGGCACATGATCAGTGTATGATAGCAAACATGATCAGCGCATGATCAGTCACATGATCAGAGCCATTAAGTCACGTGATCAGTACATGATAGTCATGTGATCAGTCCATGCTCAGTCACAGTGTCACTGCATGATCAGCCACGTGATCAGTGCATGATCTGTCACATGATTAGTGTATGATCATCCACGTGATCAGTGCATGGGCAGTCATATGATCAGTGCATGATATAGGCGTGATCAGTGCATGATCAGTCACCTGATGGGTGTATGATCATTCACGTGACCTGTACATGGTAGCTACATGAACATTGCATGATCAGCCACGTGAGTAGTGCATGATAGCCACGTGATCACTGCATGATCAGTCACGTGATCAGTGCATGATCAGTCATGTGACCAGTACATGGTAGCTGCCTGATCATCGCATGATCAGCCACGTGAGCAGTGCATGATAGCCACGTGATCAGTGCATGATCAGACACAAGATCAGTGCATGATCAGTCACGTGATCAGTGCATGATCAGCCACGTGATCAGTGCATGACCAGGCACGTGATCAGTGCATGGGCAGCCATGTGATCAGTGCATGATAACCACGTGATCAGTGCATGATCAGTCACGTGATCAGTGCATGATCAGTCACGTGATCAGTGTATGTCCAGCCAAGTGATCAGTGCATGATAGCCACGTGATCAGTGCATGATCAGTCACGTGATCAGTGCATGATCAGCCACGTGATCAGTGCATGATAGCCACGTGATCAGTGCATGATAGCCACGTGATCAGTGCATGATCAGTCACGTGATCAGTGCATGATCAGCCACGTGATCAGTGCATGATCAGGCACGTGATCAGTGCATGACCAGCCACGTGATCAGTGCATGATAGCCACGTGATCAGTGCATGATCGATCACGTGATCAGTGCATGGTCAGTCACGTGATCAGTGCATGATCATCCACGTGATCAGTGCATGTGGAGTCATGTAATCAATGCATGATAGCGCCTTGATCAGTGCATAATCAGTCCCGTGATGAGTGTATGATCAGCCAAGTGATCAGTGCAAGATAGCTATGTGATCAGTGCATGATCAGTCATATGATCAGTGCATGATTAGCCACGTCATCAGTGCATGATAGCCACGTGATCAGTGCATACTATGGCGTGAACAATGCATGATCAATCACGTGATCAGTGCATGATAGCCACGTGATAAGTGCATGATCAGTCACGTGATCAGTGTGTGATCAGCCATGTGATCAGTGCATGCTCAGTCACGTGATCAGGGCCTGCTGAGATGCGTGATTACTGTCTGCTCATCTGTTTGACAATTGCCACCTGTGCTGCGTAATTCCTGCCTGCTCATCTATTTGATTATTGCCAGCTGAGCAGCATGATTTCTCAGAGCAGAGTTCCATGATTATAGCCTGCTGACTGATTCCTGCCTACTCAGCTCTTTGTTCATTGCCTCCAGAGGCACATGATCAGTGTATGACACCAAACATGATCAGCACATGATGAATCACATAATCAATGCATGATAAGCCAGGTGATCAGTGCATGATCAATTACGTGATCAGTGCATGATCAGTCATGTGACCAGTACATGGTAGCTGCGTGATCATTGCATGATCAGCCACGTGATCAGTGCATGATAGCCATGTGATCAGTGCATGATCAGTCACGTGACCAGTGTATGATCAGCCACGTGATCAGTGCATGATCAGCCACGTGATCAGTGCATGATCAGTCACGTGATCAGTGCATGATCAATCACGTGATCAGTGTATGATCAGCCACGTGAACAGTGCATGCTCAGTCACGTGATCAGGGCCTGCTGAGCTGCGTGATTACTGTCTGCTCATCTGCTTGACAATTGCCAGCTGAGCTGCACGATTCCTGCCTGTCATCTCCTGACAATTGCCACCTGTGCTGCGTAATTCCTGCCTGCTCATCTACTTGATTATTGCCAGCTGAGCAGCATGATTTCTCAGAGGTGAGTTCCATGATTATAGCCTGCTGACTGATTCCTGCCTACTCAGCTCTATGTTCATTGCCTCCAGAGGCACATGATCAGTGTGTGACGCCAAACATGATCAGTACATGATCAGTCATATGATCAATGCATGATAAGCCACGTGATCAGTGCATGATCAATTATTTGATCAGTGCATGATCAGTCATGTGACAGTACATGGTAGCTGTGTGATCATTGCATGATCAGCCACGTGAGCAGTGCATGATAGCCAAGTGATCTGTGCATGATCAGTCACGTGATCTGTGCATGATCAGTCACGTGATCAGTGCATGATAGTCCCGTGATCAGTGCATGATCAGTCACGTGATACGTGTGTGATCAGCCACGTGATCAGTGCATGATATCCACGTGATCAGTGCATGATAGCCACGTGATCAGTGCATGATCAGTCACGTGATCAGTGCATGATCAGTCACGTGATACGTGTGTGATCAGCCACCAGATCAGTGCGTGATGAGCCACGTGATCAGTGCATGATCAATTACGTGATCAGTGCATGATCAGTCACGTGACCAGTACATGGTTGCTACGTGATCGTGCATGATCAGCCACGTGAGCAGTGCATGATAGCCACGTGATCAGTGCATGATCAGTCACGTGATCAGTGCATGATCAGTCACGTGATCAGTGCATGATCATTTACGTGATCAGTGCATGATCAGTCAAGTGACCAGTACATGGTAGATTCGTGATCATTGCATGACGATCCACGTGAGCAGTGCATGATAGCCACGTGATGTGTGCATGATGAGTTTCGTGAGCAGTGTATGATCAGCCACGTGATCAGTGCATGAGTGCCACGTGATCAGTGCATGATATGTCACGTGACAGTGTGTGATCAGCCACGTGATCAGTGCATGATCAGCCACGTGATCAGTGCATGATCAGCCACGTGATCAGTGCATGATCAGTCACGTGATCAGTGTATGATCAGCCACGTGATCAGTGCATGATAGCCACGTGATCAGTGCATGATCAGTCACGTGATCAGTGCATGATCAGTCACGTGATCAGTGCATGATCAGCCACGTGATCAGTGCATGATCAGTCACGTGATCAGTGCATGATCAGCCACGTGATCAGTGCATGATAGCCACGTGATCAGTGCATGATCTGTCACATGATCAGTGTATGATCATCCACGTGATCAGTGCATGATCAGTCATGTGATCAGTGCATGATATAGACGTGATCAGTGCATGATCAGTCACGTGATCAGTGCATGATAGCCACGTGATCAGTGCATGATCAGTCACCTGATCAGTGTATGATCATTCACGTTACCTGTACATGGTAGCTACATGATCATTGCATGATCAGCCACGTGATAGTGCATGATAGCCACGTGATCAGTGCATGATCAGTCACGTGATCAGTGCATGATCAGTCATGTGATCAGTACATGGTAGCTGTGTGATCATGCATGATCAGCCACGTGATCAGTGCATGATAGCCACGTGATCAGTGCATGATCAGACACGTGATCAGTGCATGATCAGTCACGTGATCAGTGCATGATCAGCCACGTGATCAGTGCATGATCAGGCACGTGATCAGTGCATGATCAGCCACGTGATCAGTGCATGATAGCCACGTGATCAGTGCATGATCAGTCACGTGATCAGTGCATGATCAGTCACGTGATCAGTGCATGATCAGCCACGTGATCAGTGCATGATCAGCCACGTGATCAGTGCATGATCAATTACGTGATCAGTGCATGATCAGTCACGTGACCAGTACATGGTAGCTACGTGATCATTGCATGATCAGCCACGTGATCAGTGCATGATAGCCACGTGATCAGTGCATGATCAGCCACGTGATCAGTGCATGATCAGTCACGTGATCAGTGCATGTGCAGTCATGTATCAGTGCATGATAGCCCGTGATCAGTGCATGATCAGTCCCGTGATCAGTGTATGATCAGCCACGTGATCAGTGCATGATAGCCACGTGATCAGTGCATGATCAGTCACATGATCAGTGCATGATCAGTCACGTGATCGGTGTATGATCAGCCACGTGAACAGTGCATGCTCAGTCACGTGATCAGGGCCTGCTGAGCTGCGTGATTACTGTCTGCTCATCTGCTTGACAATTGCCAGCTGAGCTGCACGATTCCTGCCTGTCATCTGCTTGACAATTGCCACCTGTGCTGCGTAATTCCTGCCTGCTCATCTACTTGATTATTGCCAGCTGAGCAGCATGATTTCTCAGAGCTGAGTTCCATGATTATAGCCTGCTGACTGATTCCTGCCTACTCAGCTCTATGTTCATTGCCTCCAGAGGCACATGATCAGTGTATGACACCAAACATGATCAGCACATGATCAGTCACATGATCAATGCATGATTACCAGGTGGTCAGTGCATGATCAATTATGTGATCAGTGCATGATCAGTCATGTGACCAGTACATGGTAGCTGCGTGATCAGTGCATGATCAGCCACGTGATCAGTGCATGATAGCCACGTGATCAGTGCATGATCAGTCACGTGATCAGTGCATGATCAATTAGTGATCAGTGCATGATCAGTCACGTGATCAGTGCATGGTAGCTACGTGATCAGTGCATGATCAGCCACGTGATCAGTGCATGATAGCCACGTGATCAGTGCATGATCAGTCACGTGATCGTGTGATCAGTCACGTGATCAGTGCATGATATCCACGTGATCAGTGCATGATAGCCACGTGATCAGTGCATGATCAGTCACGTGATCAGTGCATGATCAGTCACGTGATCAGTGCATGATCAGTCACGTGATCAGTGCATGATCAGCCACGTGATCAGTGCATGATAGCCACGTGATCAGTGCATGATCAGTCACGTGATCAGTGCATGATCAGTCACGTGATCAGTGCATGATCAGCCACGTGATCAGTGCATGATCAGCCACGTGATCAGTGCATGATCAGCCACGTGATCAGTGCATGATCAGCCACGTGATCAGTGCATGATCAGTCACGTGATCAGTACATGATCAGTCACGTGAACAGTGCATGATCATTTACGTGATCAGTGCATGATCAGTCACGTGACCAGTATATGGTAGCTACGTGATCATTCCATGACGAGCCACGTGATCAGTGCATGATAGCCACGTGATGTGTGCATGATCAGTTACGTGAGCAGAGTATGATCAGCCACGTGATCAGTGCATGACATGTCACGTGACAGGTGTGATCAGCCACGTGAACAGTGCATGTTCAGCCACGTGATCAGTGCATGATAGCCACGTGATCAGTGCATGATCAGTTACGTGAGCAGTGTATGATCAGCCACGTGATCAGTGCATGGTCAGACACGTGAACAGTGTATGATCAGCCACGTGATCAGTGCATGATATCCAAGTGATCAGTGCATGATCAATCACGTGATCAGTGTATGATCAGCCACGTGAACAGTGCATGCTCAGTCACGTGATCAGGGCCTGCTGAGCTGCGTGATTACTGTCTGCTCATCTGCTTGACAATTGCCAGCTGAGCTGCACGATTCCTGCCTGTCATCTGCTTGACAATTGCCAGCTGTGCTGCGTAATTCCTGCCTGCTCAGCTGCTTGATTATTGCCAGCTGAGCAGCATGATTCCTCACAGCTGAGTTCCATGATTATTGCCTGCTGACTGTTTGATTCGTGCCTACTCAGCTCTTTGTTTATTGCCTCCAGAGGCACATGATCAGTGTATGATAGCAAACATGATCAGCGCATGATCAGTCACATGATCAGCGCCATTAAGTCACGTGATCACTACATGATAGTCATGTGATCAGTCCATGCTCAGTCACGGTATCAGTGCATGATCAGCCACGTGATCAGTGCATGATCTGTCACATGATTAGTGTATGATCATCCACGTGATCAGTGCATGGGCAGTCATGTGATCAGTGCATGATATAGACGTGATCAGTGCATGATCAGTCTCGTGATCAGTGCATGATAGCCACGTGATCAGTGCATGATCAGTCACCTGATGGGTGTATGATCATTCACGTGACCTGTACATGGTAGCTACGTGATCATTGCATGATCAGCCACGTGAGCAGTGCATGATAGCCACGTGATCAGTGCATGATCAGTCACGTGATCAGTGCATGATCAGTCACGTGATCAGTGCATGATCAGCCACGTGATCAGTGCATGATCAGCCACGTGATCAGTGCATGATCAGCCACGTGATCAGTGCATGATAGCCACGTGATCAGTGCATGATCAGTCACGTGATCAGTGCATGATCAGTCACGTGATCAGTGCATGATCAGCCACGTGATCAGTGCATGATCAGCACGTGATCAGTGTATGATCAGCCACGTGATCAGTGCATGATAGCCACGTGATCAGTGCATGATCAGCCACGTGATCAGTGCATGATCAGTCACGTGATCAGTGCATGATCAGCCACGTGATCAGTGCATGATCAGCCACGTGATCAGTGCATGATAGCCACGTGATCAGTGCATGATCAGTCACGTGATCAGTGCATGATCAGTCACGTGATCAGTGTGTGATCAGCCACGTGAACAGTGCATGCTCAGTCACGTGATCAGGGCCTGCTGAGCTGCGTGATTACTGTCTGCTCATCTGCTTGACAATTGCCAGCTGAGCTGCATGATTCCTGCCTGTCATCTCTTGACAATTGCCAGCTGTGCTGCGTAATTCCTGCCTGCTCATCTACTTGATTATTGCCAGCTGTGCAGCATGATTTCTCAGAGCTGAGTTCCATGATTATAGCCTGCTGACTGATTCCTGCCTACTCAGCTCTATGTTCATTGCCTCCAGAGGCACATGATCAGTGTATGACACCAAACATGATCAGCACATGATCAGTCACATGATCAGTGCATGATAAGCCACGTGATCAGTGCATGATCAATTATGTGATCAGTGCATGATCAGTCATGTGACAGTACATGGTAGCTGCGTGATCAGTGCATGATCAGCCACGTGATCAGTGCATGATAGCCACGTGATCAGTGCATGATCAGTCACGTGATCAGTGCATGATCAGTCACGTGATCAGTGCATGATCAGTCACGTGATCAGTGCATGATCAGTCACGTGATCAGTGCATGATCAGTCACGTGATCAGTGCATGATAGCTACGTGATCATTGCATGATCAGCCACGTGATCAGTGCATGATAGCCACGTGATCAGTGCATGATAGCCACGTGATCAGTGCATGATCAGTCACGTGATACGTGTGTGATCAGCCACGTGATCAGTGCATGTGATCCACGTGATCAGTGCATGATAGCCACGTGATCAGTGCATGATCAGTCACGTGATCAGTGCATGATCAGTCACGTGATAGTGTGTGATCAGCCACGTGATCAGTGCATGATGAGCCACGTGATCAGTGCATGATCAGTTACGTGATCAGTGCATGATCAGTCACGTGATCAGTGCATGGTAGCTACGTGATCAGTGCATGATCAGCCACGTGATCAGTGCATGATCAGTCACGTGATCGTGTGTGATCAGCCACGTGATCAGTGCATGATATCCACGTGATCAGTGCATGATCAGCCACGTGATCAGTGCATGATAGCCACGTGATCAGTGCATGATCAGTCACGTGATCATGTGTGATCAGCCACGTGATCAGTGCATGATGAGCCACGTGATCAGTGCATGATCAATTACGTGATCAGTGCATGATCAGTCACGTGACCAGTACATGGTTGCTACGTGATCGTTGCATGATCAGCCACGTGAGCAGTGCATGATAGCCACGTGATCAGTGCATGATCAGTCACGTGATCAGTGCATGATCAGTCACGTGATCAGTGCATGATCATTTACGTGATCAGTGCATGATCAGTCACGTGACCAGTATATGGTAGCTACGTGATCATTGCATGATCAGCCACGTGATCAGTGCATGATAGCCACGTGATCAGTGCATGATCAGTCACGTGATCAGTGCATGATCAGTCACGTGATCAGTGCATGATCAGCCA
Organism: Bos javanicus; assembly: GCF_032452875.1. NCBI lineage: Eukaryota > Metazoa > Chordata > Mammalia > Artiodactyla > Bovidae > Bos > Bos javanicus. The sequence continues at coordinate 355,662 of NW_026893762.1, forward strand.
CGTGATCAGTGCATGATCAGTCACGTGATCAGTGCATGATCAGCCACGTGATCAGTGCATGATCAGCCACGTGATCAGTGCATGATAGCCACGTGATCAGTGCATGATCAGTCACGTGATCAGTGCATGATCAGTCACGTGATCAGTGCATGATCAGTCACGTGATCAGTGCATGATCAGTCACGTGATCAGTGCATGATCAGTCACGTGATCAGTGCATGATCAGTCACGTGATCAGTGCATGATCAGTCACGTGATCAGTGCATGATCAGTCACGTGACCAGTACATGGTAGCTACGTGATCATTGCATGATCAGCCACGTGATCAGTGCATGATAGCCACGTGATCAGTGCATGATCAGCCACGTGATCAGTGCATGATCAGTCACGTGATCAGTGCATGATCAGCCACGTGATCAGTGCATGATCAGCACGTGATCAGTGCATGATCAGCCACGTGATCAGTGCATGATAGCCACGTGATCAGTGCATGATCAGTCACGTGATCAGTGCATGATCAGTTACGTGATCAGTGCATGATCAGCCACGTGATCAGTGCATGATCAGCCACGTGATCAGTGCATGATCAATCACGTGATCAGTGCATGATCAGTCACGTGACCAGTACATGGTAGCTACGTGATCATTGCATGATCAGCCACGTGATCAGTGCATGATAGCCACGTGATCAGTGCATGATAGCCACGTGATCAGTGCATGATCAGTCATGTGATCAGTGTGTGATCAGCCACGTGATCAGTGCATGATAGCCACGTGATCAGTGCATGACAGCCACGTGATCAGTGCATGATCAGTCACGTGATACATGTGTGATCAGCCACGTGATCAGTGCATGATGAGCCACGTGATCAGTGCATGATCAATTACGTGATCAGTGCATGATCAGTCACGTGACCAGTACATGGTTGCTACGTGATCGTTGCATGATCAGCCACGTGAGCAGAGCATGATAGCCACGTGATCAGTGCATGATCAGTCACGTGATCAGTACATGATCAGTCACGTGAACAGTGCATGATCATTTACGTGATCTGTGCATGATCAGTCACGTGACCAGTATATGGTAGCTACGTGATCATTCCATGACGAGCCACGTGAGCAGTGCATGATAGCCACGTGATGTGTGCATGAGTTACGTGAGCAGAGTATGATCAGCCACGTGATCAGTGCATGAGTGCCACGTGATCAGTGCATGATATGTCACGTGACAGGTGTGTGATCAGCCACGTGAACAGTGCATGTTCAGCCACGTGATCAGTGCATGATAGCCACGTGATCAGTGCATGATCAGTTACGTGAGCAGTGTATGATCAGCCACGTGATCAGTGCATGGTCAGACACGTGAACAGTGTATGATCAGCCACGTGATCAGTGCATGATATCCAAGTGATCAGTGCATGATCATCACGTGATCAGTGTATGATCAGCCACGTGAACAGTGCATGCTCAGTCACGTGATCTGGGCCTGCTGAGCTGCGTGATTACTGTCTGCTCATCTGCTTGACAATTGCCAGCTGAGCTGCACGATTCCTGCCTGTCATCTGCTTGACAATTGCCAGCTGTGCTGCGTAATTCCTGCCTGCTCAGCTGCTTGATTATTGCCAGCTGAGCAGCATGATTCCTCACACCTGAGTTCCATGATTATTGCCTGCTGACTGTTTGATTCGTGCCTACTCAGCTCTTTGTTTATTGCCTCCAGAGGCACATGATCAGTGTATGATAGCAAACATGATCAGCGCATGATCAGTCACATGATCAGTGCCATTAAGTCACGTGATCACTACATGATAGTCATGTGATCAGTCCATGCTCAGTCACGGTATCAGTGCATGATCAGCCACGTGATCAGTGCATGATCTGTCACATGATTAGTGTATGATCATCCACGTGATCAGTGCATGGGCAGTCATGTGATCAGTGCATGATATAGACGTGATCAGTGCATGATCAGTCTAGTGATCAGTGCATGATAGCCACGTGATCAGTGCATGATCAGTCACGTGATCAGTGCATGATCAGTCACGTGATCAGTGCATGATCAGCCACGTGATCAGTGCATGATCAGCCACGTGATCAGTGCATGATCAGTCACGTGATCAGTGCATGATCATCACGTGATCAGTGCATGATCAGTCATGTGATCAGTGCATGATATAGACGTGATCAGTGCATGATCAGCCACGTGATCAGTGCATGATAGCCACGTGATCAGTGCATGATCAGTCACGTGATCATGTGTGATCAGCCACGTGATCAGTGCATGATCAGCCACGTGATCAGTGCATGATCAATTACGTGATCAGTGCATGATCAGTCACGTGATCAGTGCATGGTTGCTACGTGATCAGTGCATGATCAGCCACGTGATCAGTGCATGATAGCCACGTGATCAGTGCATGATCAGTCACGTGATCAGTGCATGATCAGTCACGTGATCAGTGCATGATCAGTTACGTGATCAGTGCATGATCAGTCACGTGACCAGTGCATGGTAGCTACGTGATCAGTGCATGACAGCCACGTGATCAGTGCATGATAGCCACGTGATGTGCATGAGTCACGTGATCAGTGTATGATCAGCCACGTGATCAGTGCATGAGTGCCACGTGATCAGTGCATGATAGTCACGTGACAGGTGTGTGATCAGCCACGTGATCAGTGCATGATCAGCCACGTGATCAGTGCATGATAGCCACGTGATCAGTGCATGATCAGTCACGTGATCAGTGCATGATCAGCCACGTGATCAGTGCATGATCATCACGTGATCAGTGCATGATCAGCCACGTGATCAGTGCATGATCAGCCACGTGATCAGTGCATGATAGCCACGTGATCAGTGCATGATCAGTCACGTGATCAGTGCATGATCAGCCACGTGATCAGTGCATGATCAGTCACGTGATCAGTGTATGATCAGCCACGTGATCAGTGCATGAGTGCCACGTGATCAGTGCATGATATGTCACGTGACAGGTGTGTGATCAGCCACGTGAACAGTGCATGTTCAGCCACGTGATCAGTGCATGATAGCCACGTGATCAGTGCATGATCAGTTACGTGAGCAGTGTATGATCAGCCACGTGATCAGTGCATGGTCAGACACGTGAACAGTGTATGATCAGCCACGTGATCAGTGCATGATATCCAAGTGATCAGTGCATGATCATCACGTGATCAGTGTATGATCAGCCACGTGAACAGTGCATGCTCAGTCATGTGATCTGGGCCTGCTGAGCTGCGTGATTACTGTCTGCTCATCTGCTTGACAATTGCCAGCTGAGCTGCACGATTCCTGCCTGTCATCTGCTTGACAATTGCCAGCTGTGCTGCGTAATTCCTGCCTGCTCAGCTGCTTGATTATTGCCAGCTGAGCAGCATGATTCCTCACACCTGAGTTCCATGATTATTGCCTGCTGACTGTTTGATTCGTGCCTACTCAGCTCTTTGTTTATTGCCTCCAGAGGCACATGATCAGTGTATGATAGCAAACATGATCAGTGCATGATCAGTCACATGATCAGCGCCATTAAGTCACGTGATCACTACATGATAGTCATGTGATCAGTCCATGCTCAGTCACGGTATCAGTGCATGATCAGCCACGTGATCAGTGCATGATCTGTCACATGATTAGTGTATGATCATCCACGTGATCAGTGCATGGGCAGTCATGTGATCAGTGCATGATATAGACGTGATCAGTGCATGATCAGTCCCGTGATCAGTGCATGATCAGCCACGTGATCAGTGCATGATCAGCCACGTGATCAGTGCATGATCAGTCACGTGATCAGTGCATGATCAGTCATGTGACCAGTACATGGTAGCTGCGTGATCATGCATGATCAGCCACGTGATCAGTGCATGATAGCCACGTGATCAGTGCATGATCAGACACGTGATCAGTGCATGATCAGTCACGTGATCAGTGCATGATCAGCCACGTGATCAGTGCATGATCAGGCACGTGATCAGTGCATGATCAGCCACGTGATCAGTGCATGATAGCCACGTGATCAGTGCATGATCAGTCACGTGATCAGTGCATGATCAGTCACGTGATCAGTGCATGATCAGCCACGTGATCAGTGCATGATCAGCCACGTGATCAGTGCATGATCAGTCACGTGATCAGTGCATGATCAGTCACGTGATCAGTGCATGATCATTTACGTGATCAGTGCATGATCAGTCACGTGACCAGTATATGGTTGCTACGTGATCATTCCATGACAGCCACGTGAGCAGTGCATGATAGCCACGTGATGTGTGCATGAGTTACGTGATCAGAGTATGATCAGCCACGTGATCAGTGCATGAGTGCCACGTGATCAGTGCATGATATGTCACGTGACAGTGTGTGATCAGCCACGTGAACAGTGCATGTTCAGCCACGTGATCAGTGCATGATAGCCACGTGATCAGTGCATGATCAGTTACGTGAGCAGTGTATGATCAGCCACGTGATCAGTGCATGGTCAGACACGTGAACAGTGTATGAACAGCCACGTGATCAGTGCATGATATCCAAGTGATCAGTGCATGATCATCACGTGATCAGTGTATGATCAGCCACGTGAACAGTGCATGCTCAGTCACGTGATCTGGGCCTGCTGAGCTGCGTGATTACTGTCTGCTCATCTGCTTGACAATTGCCAGCTGAGCTGCACGATTCCTGCCTGTCATCTGCTTGACAATTGCCAGCTGTGCTGCGTAATTCCTGCCTGCTCAGCTGCTTGATTATTGCCAGCTGAGCAGCATGATTCCTCACACCTGAGTTCCATGATTATTGCCTGCTGACTGTTTGATTCGTGCCTACTCAGCTCTTTGTTTATTGCCTCCAGAGGCACATGATCAGTGTATGATAGCAAACATGATCAGCGCATGATCAGTCACATGATCAGCGCCATTAAGTCACGTGATCACTACATGATAGTCATGTGATCAGTCCATGCTCAGTCACGGTATCAGTGCATGATCAGCCACGTGATCAGTGCATGATCTGTCACATGATTAGTGTATGATCATCCACGTGATCAGTGCATGGGCAGTCATGTGATCAGTGCATGATATAGACGTGATCAGTGCATGATCAGTCACGTGATCAGTGCATGATAGCCACGTGATCAGTGCATGATCAGTCACCTGATGGGTGTATGATCATTCACGTGACCTGTACATGGTAGCTACATGATCATTGCATGATCAGCCACGTGAGTAGTGCATGATAGCCACGTGATCAGTGCATGATCAGTCACGTGATCAGTGCATGATCAGTCATGTGACCAGTACATGGTAGCTGCGTGATCATGCATGATCAGCCACGTGATCAGTGCATGATAGCCACGTGATCAGTGCATGATCAGTCACGTGATCAGTGCATGATCAGTCACGTGATCAGTGCATGATCAGCCACGTGATCAGTGCATGATCAGTCACGTGATCAGTGCATGATCAGCCACGTGATCAGTGCATGATCAGCCACGTGATCAGTGCATGATCAGCCACGTGATCAGTGCATGATCAGTTACGTGATCAGTGCATGATCAGTCACGTGATCAGTGCATGATAGCTACGTGATCAGTGCATGATCAGCCACGTGATCAGTGCATGATAGCCACGTGATCAGTGCATGATAGCCACGTGATCAGTGCATGATCAGTCACGTGATCAGTGCATGATCAGTCACGTGATCAGTGCATGATCAGTCACGTGATCAGTGCATGATCAGTCACGTGACCAGTACATGGTAGCTACGTGATCATTGCATGATCAGCCACGTGATCAGTGCATGATAGCCACGTGATCAGTGCATTATCAGACACGTGATCAGTGCATGATCAGTCACGTGATCAGTGCATGATCAGCCACGTGATCAGTGCATGATCAGCACGTGATCAGTGTATGTCAGCCACGTGATCAGTGCATGATAGCCACGTGATCAGTGCATGATCAGTCACGTGATCAGTGCATGATCAGTTATGTGATCAGTGCATGATCAGCCACGTGATCAGTGCATGATCAGCCACGTGATCAGTGCATGATCAATTACGTGATCAGTGCATGATCAGTCACGTGACCAGTACATGGTAGCTACGTGATCATTGCATGATCAGCCACGTGATCAGTGCATGATAGCCACGTGATCAGTGCATGATAGCCACGTGATCAGTGCATGATCAGTCATGTGATCAGTGTGTGATCAGCCACGTGATCAGTGCATGATAGCCACGTGATCAGTGCATGACAGCCACGTGATCAGTGCATGATCAGTCACGTGATACATGTGTGATCAGCCACGTGATCAGTGCATGATGAGCCACGTGATCAGTGCATGATCAATTACGTGATCAGTGCATGATCAGTCACGTGACCAGTACATGGTTGCTACGTGATCGTTGCATGATCAGCCACGTGAGCAGAGCATGATAGCCACGTGATCAGTGCATGATCAGTCACGTGATCAGTACATGATCAGTCACGTGAACAGTGCATGATCATTTACGTGATCTGTGCATGATCAGTCACGTGACCAGTATATGGTTGCTACGTGATCATTCCATGACGAGCCACGTGAGCAGTGCATGATAGCCACGTGATGTGTGCATGAGTTACGTGAGCAGAGTATGATCAGCCACGTGATCAGTGCATGAGTGCCACGTGATCAGTGCATGATATGTCACGTGACAGGTGTGTGATCAGCCACGTGAACAGTGCATGTTCAGCCACGTGATCAGTGCATGATAGCCACGTGATCAGTGCATGATCAGTTACGTGAGCAGTGTATGATCAGCCACGTGATCAGTGCATGGTCAGACACGTGAACAGTGTATGATCAGCCACGTGATCAGTGCATGATATCCAAGTGATCAGTGCATGATCATCACGTGATCAGTGTATGATCAGCCACGTGAACAGTGCATGCTCAGTCACGTAATCTGGGCCTGCTGAGCTGCGTGATTACTGTCTGCTCATCTGCTTGACAATTGCCAGCTGAGCTGCACGATTCCTGCCTGTCATCTGCTTGACAATTGCCAGCTGTGCTGCGTAATTCCTGCCTGCTCAGCTGCTTGATTATTGCCAGCTGAGCAGCATGATTCCTCACACCTGAGTTCCATGATTATTGCCTGCTGACTGTTTGATTCGTGCCTACTCAGCTCTTTGTTTATTGCCTCCAGAGGCACATGATCAGTGTATGATAGCAAACATGATCAGCGCATGATCAGTCACATGATCAGCGCCATTAAGTCACGTGATCACTACATGATAGTCATGTGATCAGTCCATGCTCAGTCACGGTATCAGTGCATGATCAGCCACGTGATCAGTGCATGATCTGTCACAAGATTAGTGTATGATCATCCACGTGATCAGTGCATGGGCAGTCATGTGATCAGTGCATGATATAGACGTGATCAGTGCATGATCAGTCTAGTGATCAGTGCATGATAGCCACGTGATCAGTGCATGATCAGTCACGTGATCAGTGCATGATCAGTCACGTGATCAGTGCATGATCAGCCACGTGATCAGTGCATGATCAGCCACGTGATCAGTGCATGATCAGTCACGTGATCAGTGCATGATCATCACGTGATCAGTGCATGATCAGTCATGTGATCAGTGCATGATATAGACGTGATCAGTGCATGATCAGCCACGTGATCAGTGCATGATAGCCACGTGATCAGTGCATGATCAGTCACGTGATCATGTGTGATCAGCCACGTGATCAGTGCATGATCAGCCACGTGATCAGTGCATGATCAATTACGTGATCAGTGCATGATCAGTCACGTGACCAGTACATGGTTGCTACGTGATCAGTGCATGATCAGCCACGTGATCAGTGCATGATAGCCACGTGATCAGTGCATGATCAGTCACGTGATCAGTGCATGATCAGTCACGTGATCAGTGCATGATCATTTACGTGATCAGTGCATGATCAGTCACGTGACCAGTATATGGTTGCTACGTGATCATTCCATGACAGCCACGTGAGCAGTGCATGATAGCCACGTGATGTGTGCATGAGTTACGTGATCAGTGTATGATCAGCCACGTGATCAGTGCATGAGTGCCACGTGATCAGTGCATGATAGTCACGTGACAGTGTGTGATCAGCCACGTGATCAGTGCATGATCAGCCACGTGATCAGTGCATGATAGCCACGTGATCAGTGCATGATCAGTTACGTGATCAGTGCATGATCAGCCACGTGATCAGTGCATGATCAGACACGTGATCAGTGTATGATCAGCCACGTGATCAGTGCATGATCAGCCACGTGATCAGTGCATGATCAGCCACGTGATCAGTGCATGATCAGTTACGTGATCAGTGCATGATCAGCCACGTGATCAGTGCATGATCAGTCATGTGATCAGTGCATGATATAGACGTGATCAGTGCATGATCAGTCCCGTGATCAGTGCATGATCAGCCACGTGATAGTGCATGATAGCCACGTGATCAGTGCATGATCAGTCACGTGATCAGTGCATGATCAGTCATGTGATCAGTACATGGTAGCTGCGTGATCATGCATGATCAGCCACGTGATCAGTGCATGATAGCCACGTGATCAGTGCATGATCAGTCACGTGATCAGTGCATGATCAGTCACGTGATCAGTGCATGATCAGCCACGTGATCAGTGCATGATCAGTCACGTGATCAGTGCATGATCAGCCACGTGATCAGTGCATGATAGCCACGTGATCAGTGCATGATGCCACGTGATCAGTGCATGATCAGTCACGTGATCATGTGTGATCAGCCACGTGATCAGTGCATGATCAGCCACGTGATCAGTGCATGATCAGTTACGTGATCAGTGCATGATCAGTCACGTGACCAGTACATGGTTGCTACGTGATCAGTGCATGATCAGCCACGTGATCAGTGCATGATAGCCACGTGATCAGTGCATGATCAGTCACGTGATCAGTGCATGAGAGACAAGTGATCAGTGCATGATCAGTCACGTGATACATGTGTGATCAGCCACGTGATCAGTGCATGATGAGCCACGTGATCAGTGCATGATCAATTACGTGATCAGTGCATGATCAGTCACGTGACCAGTACATGGTTGCTACGTGATCAGTGCATGATCAGCCACGTGAGCAGTGCATGATAGCCACGTGATCAGTGCATGATCAGTCACGTGATCAGTACATGATCAGTCACGTGAACAGTGCATGATCATTTACGTGATCTGTGCATGATCAGTCACGTGACCAGTATATGGTAGCTACGTGATCATTCCATGACGAGCCACGTGAGCAGTGCATGATAGCCACGTGATGTGTGCATGAGTTACGTGAGCAGAGTATGATCAGCCACGTGATCAGTGCATGAGTGCCACGTGATCAGTGCATGATATGTCACGTGACAGGTGTGTGATCAGCCACGTGAACAGTGCATGTTCAGCCACGTGATCAGTGCATGATAGCCACGTGATCAGTGCATGATCAGTTACGTGAGCAGTGTATGATCAGCCACGTGATCAGTGCATGGTCAGACACGTGAACAGTGTATGATCAGCCACGTGATCAGTGCATGATATCCAAGTGATCAGTGCATGATCATCACGTGATCAGTGTATGATCAGCCACGTGAACAGTGCATGCTCAGTCACGTGATCTGGGCCTGCTGAGCTGCGTGATTACTGTCTGCTCATCTGCTTGACAATTGCCAGCTGAGCTGCACGATTCCTGCCTGTCATCTGCTTGACAATTGCCAGCTGTGCTGCGTAATTCCTGCCTGCTCAGCTGCTTGATTATTGCCAGCTGAGCAGCATGATTCCTCACACCTGAGTTCCATGATTATTGCCTGCTGACTGTTTGATTCGTGCCTACTCAGCTCTTTGTTTATTGCCTCCAGAGGCACATGATCAGTGTATGATAGCAAACATGATCAGCGCATGATCAGTCACATGATCAGCGCCATTAAGTCACGTGATCACTACATGATAGTCATGTGATCAGTCCATGCTCAGTCACGGTATCAGTGCATGATCAGCCACGTGATCAGTGCATGATCTGTCACAAGATTAGTGTATGATCATCCACGTGATCAGTGCATGGGCAGTCATGTGATCAGTGCATGATATAGACGTGATCAGTGCATGATCAGTCTCGTGATCAGTGCATGATAGCCACGTGATCAGTGCATGATCAGTCACCTGATGGGTGTATGATCATTCACGTGACCTGTACATGGTAGCTACATGATCATTGCATGATCAGCCACGTGAGTAGTGCATGATAGCCACGTGATCACTGCATGATCAGTCACGTGATCAGTGCATGATCAGTCATGTGACCAGTACATGGTAGCTGCGTGATCATGGCATGATCAGCCACGTGAGCAGTGCATGATAGCCACGTGATCAGTGCATGATCAGACACGTGATCAGTGCATGATCAGTCACGTGATCAGTGCATGATCAGCCACGTGATCAGTGCATGATCAGGCACGTGATCAGTGTATGTCAGCCACGTGATCAGTGCATGATAGCCACGTGATCAGTGCATGATCAGTCACGTGATCAGTGCATGATCAGTCACGTGATCAGTGTATGATCAGCCACGTGATCAGTGCATGATCAGTCACGTGATCAGGGCCTGCTGAGCTGCGTGATTACTGTCTGCTCATCTGCTTGACAATTGCCAGCTGAGCTGCACGATTCCTGCCTGTCAGCTGCTTGACAATTGCCACCTGTGCTGCGTAATTCCTGCCTGCTCATCTACTTGATTATTGCCAGCTGAGCAGCATGATTTCTCAGAGGTGAGTTCCATGATTATAGCCTGCTGACTGATTCCTGCCTACTCAGCTCTATGTTCATTGCCTCCATAGGCACATGATCAGTGTGACACCAAACATGATCAGCACATGATCAGTCACATGATCAGTGCATGATAAGCCACGTGATCAGTGCATGATCAATTACGTGATCAGTGCATGATCAGTCACGTGACAGTACATGGTAGCTGCGTGATCAGTGCATGATCAGCCACGTGATCAGTGCATGATAGCCACGTGATCAGTGCATGATCAGTCACGTGATCAGTGCATGATCAGTCACGTGATCAGTGCATGATCAGTCACGTGATCAGTGCATGATCAATCGTGATCAGTGCATGATCAGTCACGTGATCAGTGCATGGCAGCTCCGTGATCATTGCATGATCAGCCACGTGATCAGTGCATGATAGCCACGTGATCAGTGCATGATAGCCACGTGATCAGTGCATGATCAGTCACGTGATAGTGTGTGATCAGCCACGTGATCAGTGCATGATATCCACGTGATCAGTGCATGATAGCCACGTGATCAGTGCATGATCAGTCACGTGATCAGTGCATGATCAGTCACGTGATAGTGTGTGATCAGCCACGTGATCAGTGCATGATGAGCCACGTGATCAGTGCATGATCAATTACGTGATCAGTGCATGATCAGTCACGTGATCAGTGCATGATAGCTACGTGATCAGTGCATGATCAGCCACGTGATCAGTGCATGATAGCCACGTGATCAGTGCATGATAGCCACGTGATCAGTGCATGATCAGTCACGTGATCATGTGTGATCAGCCACGTGATCAGTGCATGATCAGCCACGTGATCAGTGCATGATCAGTCACGTGATCAGTGCATGATCAGTCACGTGACAGTACATGGTAGCTACGTGATCATTGCATGATCAGCCACGTGATCAGTGCATGATAGCCACGTGATCAGTGCATGATCAGTCACGTGATCAGTGCATGATCAGTCACGTGATCAGTGCATGGTAGCTGCGTGATCATGCATGATCAGCCACGTGATCAGTGCATGATAGCCACGTGATCAGTGCATGATCAGCCACGTGATCAGTGCATGATCAGTCACGTGATCAGTGCATGATCAGCCACGTGATCAGTGCATGATCAGCCACGTGATCAGTGCATGATCAGCCACGTGATCAGTGCATGATAGCCACGTGATCAGTGCATGATCAGTCACGTGATCAGTGCATGATCAGTCACGTGATCAGTGTATGATCAGCCACGTGAACAGTGCATGCTCAGTCACGTGATCAGGGCCTGCTGAGCTGCGTGATTACTGTCTGCTCATCTGCTTGACAATTGCCAGCTGAGCTGCACGATTCCTGCCTGTCATCTGCTTGACAATTGCCACCTGTGCTGCGTAATTCCTGCCTGCTCATCTACTTGATTATTGCCAGCTGAGCAGCATGATTTCTCAGAGGTGAGTTCCATGATTATAGCCTGCTGACTGATTCCTGCCTACTCAGCTCTATGTTCATTGCCTCCAGAGGCACATGATCAGTGTATGACACCAAACATGATCAGTGCATGATCAGTCACATGATCAGTGCATGATAAGCCACGTGATCAGTGCATGATCAGTTACGTGATCAGTGCATGATCAGTCACGTGACAGTACATGGTAGCTACGTGATCAGTGCATGATCAGCCACGTGATCAGTGCATGATAGCCACGTGATCAGTGCATGATCAGTCACGTGATCAGTGCATGATCAGTCACGTGATCAGTGCATGATCAGTCACGTGATCAGTGCATGATCAATTACGTGATCAGTGCATGATCAGTCACGTGATCAGTGCATGGCAGCTCCGTGATCAGTGCATGATCAGCCACGTGATCAGTGCATGATAGCCACGTGATCAGTGCATGATCAGCCACGTGATCAGTGCATGATCAGTCACGTGATCAGTGCATGATCAGCCACGTGATCAGTGCATGATCAGCCACGTGATCAGTGCATGATAGCCACGTGATCAGTGCATGATCAGTCACGTGATCAGTGCATGATCAGCCACGTGAACAGTGCATGCTCAGTCACGTGATCAGGGCCTGCTGAGCTGCGTGATTACTGTCTGCTCATCTGCTTGACAATTGCCAGCTGAGCTGCACGATTCCTGCCTGTCATCTGCTTGACAATTGCCAGCTGTGCTGCATAATTCCTGCCTGCTCAGCTGCTTGATTATTGCCAGCTGAGCAGCATGATTCCTCACACCTGAGTTCCATGATTATTGCCTGCTGACTGTTTGATTCGTGCCTACTCAGCTCTTTGTTTATTGCCTCCAGAGGCACATGATCAGTGTATGATAGCAAACATGATCAGTGCATGATCAGTCACATGATCAGCGCCATTAAGTCACGTGATCACTACATGATAGTCATGTGATCAGTCCATGCTCAGTCACGGTATCAGTGCATGATCAGCCACGTGATCAGTGCATGATCTGTCACATGATTAGTGTATGATCATCCACGTGATCAGTGCATGGGCAGTCATGTGATCAGTGCATGATATAGACGTGATCAGTGCATGATCAGTCACGTGATCAGTGCATGATCAGCCACGTGATCAGTGCATGATCAGCCACGTGATCAGTGCATGATCAGTCACGTGATCAGTGCATGATCAGTCACGTGACCAGTACATGGTAGCTACGTGATCATGCATGATCAGCCACGTGAGCAGTGCATGATAGCCACGTGATCAGTGCATGATCAGTCACGTGATCAGTGCATGATCAGTCACGTGATCAGTGCATGATCAGCCACGTGATCAGTGCATGATCAGCCACGTGATCAGTGCATGATAGCCACGTGATCAGTGCATGATCAGTCACGTGATCATGTGTGATCAGCCACGTGATCAGTGCATGATCAGCCACGTGATCAGTGCATGATCAGCCACGTGATCAGTGCATGATCAGTCACGTGATCAGTGCATGATAGCCACGTGATCAGTGCATGATCAGCCACGTGATCAGTGCATGATAGCCACGTGATCAGTGCATGATCAGTTACGTGAGCAGTGTATGATCAGCCACGTGATCAGTGCATGGTCAGACACGTGAACAGTGTATGATCAGCCACGTGATCAGTGCATGATATCCAAGTGATCAGTGCATGATCATCACGTGATCAGTGTATGATCAGCCACGTGAACAGTGCATGCTCAGTCACGTGATCTGGGCCTGCTGAGCTGCGTGATTACTGTCTGCTCATCTGCTTGACAATTGCCAGCTGAGCTGCACGATTCCTGCCTGTCATCTGCTTGACAATTGCCAGCTGTGCTGCGTAATTCCTGCCTGCTCAGCTGCTTGATTATTGCCAGCTGAGCAGCATGATTCCTCACACCTGTGTTCCATGATTATTGCCTGCTGACTGTTTGATTCGTGCCTACTCAGCTCTTTGTTTATTGCCTCCAGAGGCACATGATCAGTGTATGATAGCAAACATGATCAGCGCATGATCAGTCACATGATCAGCGCCATTAAGTCACGTGATCACTACATGATAGTCATGTGATCAGTCCATGCTCAGTCACGGTATCAGTGCATGATCAGCCACGTGATCAGTGCATGATCTGTCACATGATTAGTGTATGATCATCCACGTGTTCAGTGCATGGGAAGTCATGTGATCAGTGCATGATATAGACGTGATCAGTGCATGATCAGTCACGTGATCAGTGCATGATAGCCACGTGATCAGTGCATGATCAGTCACCTGATGGGTGTATGATCATTCACGTGACCTGTACATGGTAGCTACGTGATCATTGCATGATCAGCCACGTGAGTAGTGCATGATAGCCACGTGATCAGTGCATGATCAGTCACGTGATCAGTGCATGATCAGTCACGTGATCAGTGCATGTCAGCCACGTGATCAGTGCATGATAGCCACGTGATCAGTGCATGATCAGTCACGTGATCAGTGCATGATCAGTCACGTGATCAGTGCATGATCAGCCACGTGATCAGTGCATGATCAGCCACGTGATCAGTGCATGATCAGTCACGTGATCAGTGCATGATAGCCACGTGATCAGTGCATGATCAGCCACGTGATCAGTGCATGATAGCCACGTGATCAGTGCATGATCAGTCACGTGATCAGTGCATGATCAGTCACGTGATCAGTGCATGGTAGCTACGTGATCAGTGCATGATCAGCCACGTGATCAGTGCATGATAGCCACGTGATCAGTGCATGATCAGTCACGTGATCAGTGCATGATCAGTCACGTGATCAGTGCATGATAGCTGCGTGATCATGCATGATCAGCCACGTGATCAGTGCATGATAGCCACGTGATCAGTGCATGATCAGCCACGTGATCAGTGCATGATCAGTCACGTGATCAGTGCATGATCAGCCACGTGATCAGTGCATGATCAGCCACGTGATCAGTGCATGATCAGCCACGTGATCAGTGCATGATAGCCACGTGATCAGTGCATGATCAGCCACGTGATCAGTGCATGATCAGTCACGTGATCAGTGTATGATCAGCCACGTGAACAGTGCATGCTCAGTCACGTGATCAGGGCCTGCTGAGCTGCGTGATTACTGTCTGCTCATCTGCTTGACAATTGCCAGCTGAGCTGCACGATTCCTGCCTGTCATCTGCTTGACAATTGCCAGCTGTGCTGCGTAATTCCTGCCTGCTCAGCTGCTTGATTATTGCCAGCTGAGCAGCATGATTTCTCAGAGCTGAGTTCCATGATTATAGCCTGCTGACTGATTCGTGCCTACTCAGCTCTTTGTTCATTGCCTCCAGAGGCACATGATCAGTGTATGATACCAAACATGATCAGTGCATGATCAGTCACATGATCAGTGCATGATAAGCCACGTGATCAGTGCATGATCAGTCATGTGATCAGTGCATGATCAGTCACGTGACAGTGCATGATAGCTGCGTGATCAGTGCATGATCAGCCACGTGATCAGTGCATGATAGCCACGTGATCAGTGCATGATCAGTCACGTGATCAGTGCATGATCAGTCACGTGATCAGTGCATGATCAGTCACGTGATCAGTGCATGATCAGTCACGTGATCAGTGCATGATCAGTCACGTGACCAGTGCATGGTAGCTCCGTGATCATTGCATGATCAGCCACGTGATCAGTGCATGATAGCCACGTGATCAGTGCATGATAGCCACGTGATCAGTGCATGATCAGTCACGTGATCGTGTGTGATCAGCCACGTGATCAGTGCATGATATCCACGTGATCAGTGCATGATAGCCACGTGATCAGTGCATGATCAGCCACGTGATCAGTGCATGATCAGTCACGTGATCGTGTGTGATCAGCCACGTGATCAGTGCATGATGAGCCACGTGATCAGTGCATGATCAATTACGTGATCAGTGCATGATCAGTCACGTGATCAGTACATGGTAGCTACGTGATCAGTGCATGATCAGCCACGTGATCAGTGCATGATAGCCACGTGATCAGTGCATGATCAGCCACGTGATCAGTGCATGATCAGTCACGTGATCAGTGTGATCAGCCACGTGATCAGTGCATGATCAGCCACGTGATCAGTGCATGATCAATTACGTGATCAGTGCATGATCAGTCACGTGACAGTACATGGTAGCTACGTGATCATTGCATGATCAGCCACGTGATCAGTGCATGATAGCCACGTGATCAGTGCATGATCAGTCACGTGATCAGTGCATGATCAGTCACGTGATCAGTGCATGGTAGCTGCGTGATCATGCATGATCAGCCACGTGATCAGTGCATGATAGCCACGTGATCAGTGCATGATCAGCCACGTGATCAGTGCATGATCAGTCACGTGATCAGTGCATGATCAGCCACGTGATCAGTGCATGATCAGCCACGTGATCAGTGCATGTCAGCCACGTGATCAGTGCATGATAGCCACGTGATCAGTGCATGATCAGTCACGTGATCAGTGCATGATCAGTCACGTGATCAGTGTATGATCAGCCACGTGAACAGTGCATGCTCAGTCACGTGATCAGGGCCTGCTGAGCTGCGTGATTACTGTCTGCTCATCTGCTTGACAATTGCCAGCTGAGCTGCACGATTCCTGCCTGTCATCTGCTTGACAATTGCCACCTGTGCTGCGTAATTCCTGCCTGCTCAGCTACTTGATTATTGCCAGCTGAGCAGCATGATTTCTCAGAGGTGAGTTCCATGATTATTGCCTGCTGACTGATTCGTGCCTACTCAGCTCTATGTTCATTGCCTCCAGAGGCACATGATCAGTGTATGATACCAAACATGATCAGTGCATGATCAGTCACATGATCAGTGCATGATAAGCCACGTGATCAGTGCATGATCAGTCACGTGATCAGTGCATGATCAGTCACGTGACAGTACATGGTAGCTACGTGATCAGTGCATGATCAGCCACGTGATCAGTGCATGATAGCCACGTGATCAGTGCATGATCAGTCACGTGATCAGTGCATGATCAGTCACGTGATCAGTGCATGATCAGTCACGTGATCAGTGCATGATCAGTCACGTGATCAGTGCATGATCAGTCACGTGATCAGTGCATGGCAGCTCACGTGATCAGTGCATGATCAGCCACGTGATCAGTGCATGATAGCCACGTGATCAGTGCATGATCAGCCACGTGATCAGTGCATGATCAGTCACGTGATCAGTGCATGATCAGCCACGTGATCAGTGCATGATCAGCCACGTGATCAGTGCATGATAGCCACGTGATCAGTGCATGATCAGTCACGTGATCAGTGCATGATCAGCCACGTGATCAGTGCATGCTCAGTCACGTGATCAGGGCCTGCTGAGCTGCGTGATTACTGTCTGCTCATCTGCTTGACAATTGCCAGCTGAGCTGCACGATTCCTGCCTGTCATCTGCTTGACAATTGCCAGCTGTGCTGCATAATTCCTGCCTGCTCAGCTGCTTGATTATTGCCAGCTGAGCAGCATGATTCCTCACACCTGTGTTCCATGATTATTGCCTGCTGACTGTTTGATTCGTGCCTACTCAGCTCTTTGTTTATTGCCTCCAGAGGCACATGATCAGTGTATGATAGCAAACATGATCAGTGCATGATCAGTCACATGATCAGTGCCATTAAGTCACGTGATCACTACATGATAGTCATGTGATCAGTCCATGCTCAGTCACGGTATCAGTGCATGATCAGCCACGTGATCAGTGCATGATCAGTCACATGATCAGTGTATGATCATCCACGTGATCAGTGCATGGGCAGTCATGTGATCAGTGCATGATATAGACGTGATCAGTGCATGATCAGTCACGTGATCAGTGCATGATCAGCCACGTGATCAGTGCATGATCAGCCACGTGATCAGTGCATGATCAGTCACGTGATCAGTGCATGATCAGTCACGTGACC
Organism: Bos javanicus; assembly: GCF_032452875.1. NCBI lineage: Eukaryota > Metazoa > Chordata > Mammalia > Artiodactyla > Bovidae > Bos > Bos javanicus. The sequence continues at coordinate 373,925 of NW_026893762.1, forward strand.
AGTACATGGTAGCTACGTGATCATGCATGATCAGCCACGTGAGCAGTGCATGATAGCCACGTGATCAGTGCATGATCAGTCACGTGATCAGTGCATGATCAGTCACGTGATCAGTGCATGATCAGCCACGTGATCAGTGCATGATAGCCACGTGATCAGTGCATGATAGCCACGTGATCAGTGCATGATCAGTCACGTGATCATGTGTGATCAGCCACGTGATCAGTGCATGATCAGCCACGTGATCAGTGCATGATCAATTACGTGATCAGTGCATGATCAGTCACGTGACCAGTGCATGGTAGCCACGTGATCAGTGCATGATCAGCCACGTGATCAGTGCATGATAGCCACGTGATCAGTGCATGATCAGTTACGTGATCAGTGTATGATCAGCCACGTGATCAGTGCATGGTCAGACACGTGAACAGTGTATGATCAGCCACGTGATCAGTGCATGATATCCAAGTGATCAGTGCATGATCATCACGTGATCAGTGTATGATCAGCAACGTGAACAGTGCATGCTCAGTCACGTGATCTGGGCCTGCTGAGCTGCGTGATTACTGTCTGCTCATCTGCTTGACAATTGCCAGCTGAGCTGCACGATTCCTGCCTGTCATCTGCTTGACAATTGCCAGCTGTGCTGCGTAATTCCTGCCTGCTCAGCTGCTTGATTATTGCCAGCTGAGCAGCATGATTCCTCACACCAGTGTTCCATGATTATTGCCTGCTGACTGTTTGATTCGTGCCTACTCAGCTCTTTGTTTATTGCCTCCAGAGGCACATGATCAGTGTATGATAGCAAACATGATCAGCGCATGATCAGTCACATGATCAGCGCCATTAAGTCACGTGATCACTACATGATAGTCATGTGATCAGTCCATGCTCAGTCACGGTATCAGTGCATGATCAGCCACGTGATCAGTGCATGATCTGTCACAAGATTAGTGTATGATCATCCACGTGATCAGTGCAAGGGCAGTCATGTGATCAGTGCATGATATAGACGTGATCAGTGCATGATCAGTCACGTGATCAGTGCATGATAGCCACGTGATCAGTGCATGATCAGTCACCTGATGGGTGTATGATCATTCACGTGACCTGTACATGGTAGCTACGTGATCATTGCATGATCAGCCACGTGAGTAGTGCATGATAGCCACGTGATCAGTGCATGATCAGCCACGTGATCAGTGCATGATCAGTCACGTGATCAGTGCATGATCAGCCACGTGATCAGTGCATGATAGCCACGTGATCAGTGCATGATCAGTCACGTGATCAGTGCATGATCAGTCACGTGATCAGTGCATGATCAGCCACGTGATCAGTGCATGATCAGCCACGTGATCAGTGCATGATCAGTCACGTGATCAGTGCATGATAGCTACGTGATCAGTGCATGATCAGCCACGTGATCAGTGCATGATAGCCACGTGATCAGTGCATGATAGCCACGTGATCAGTGCATGATCAGTCATGTGATACGTGTGTGATCAGCCACGTGATCAGTGCATGATATCCACGTGATCAGTGCATGACAGCCACGTGATCAGTGCATGAGAGCCACGTGATCAGTGCATGATCAGTCACGTGATACATGTGTGATCAGCCACGTGATCAGTGCATGATGAGCCACGTGATCAGTGCAGGATCAATTACGTGATCAGTGCATGATCAGTCACGTGACCAGTACATGGTTGCTACGTGATCATTGCATGATCAGCCACGTGAGCAGAGCATGATAGCCACGTGATCAGTGCATGATCAGTCACGTGATCAGTACATGATCAGTCACGTGAACAGTGCATGATCATTTACGTGATCTGTGCATGATCAGTCACGTGACCAGTATATGGTAGCCACGTGATCATTCCATGACGAGCCACGTGAGCAGTGCATGATAGCCACGTGATGTGTGCATGAGTTACGTGAGCAGAGTATGATCAGCCACGTGATCAGTGCATGAGTGCCACGTGATCAGTGCATGATATGTCACGTGACAGGTGTGTGATCAGCCACGTGAACAGTGCATGTTCAGCCACGTGATCAGTGCATGATAGCCACGTGATCAGTGCATGATCAGTTACGTGAGCAGTGTATGATCAGCCACGTGATCAGTGCATGGTCAGACACGTGAACAGTGTATGATCAGCCACGTGATCAGTGCATGATATCCAAGTGATCAGTGCATGATCATCACGTGATCAGTGTATGATCAGCCACGTGAACAGTGCATGCTCAGTCACGTGATCTGGGCCTGCTGAGCTGCGTGATTACTGTCTGCTCATCTGCTTGACAATTGCCAGCTGAGCTGCACGATTCCTGCCTGTCATCTGCTTGACAATTGCCAGCTGTGCTGCGTAATTCCTGCCTGCTCAGCTGCTTGATTATTGCCAGCTGAGCAGCATGATTCCTCACACCTGAGTTCCATGATTATTGCCTGCTGACTGTTTGATTCGTGCCTACTCAGCTCTTTGTTTATTGCCTCCAGAGGCACATGATCAGTGTATGATAGCAAACATGATCAGCGCATGATCAGTCACATGATCAGCGCCATTAAGTCACGTGATCACTACATGATAGTCATGTGATCAGTCCATGCTCAGTCACGGTATCAGTGCATGATCAGCCACGTGATCAGTGCATGATCTGTCACATGATTAGTGTATGATCATCCACGTGATCAGTGCATGGGCAGTCATGTGATCAGTGCATGATATAGACGTGATCAGTGCATGATCAGTCTCGTGATCAGTGCATGATAGCCACGTGATCAGTGCATGATCAGTCACCTGATGGGTGTATGATCATTCACGTGACCTGTACATGGTAGCTACATGATCATTGCATGATCAGCCACGTGAGTAGTGCATGATAGCCACGTGATCAGTGCATGATCAGTCACGTGATCAGTGCATGATCAGTCATGTGACCAGTACATGGTAGCTGCGTGATCATGGCATGATCAGCCACGTGAGCAGTGCATGATAGCCACGTGATCAGTGCATGATCAGACACGTGATCAGTGCATGATCAGTCACGTGATCAGTGCATGATCAGCCACGTGATCAGTGCATGATCAGCCACGTGATCAGTGCATGTCAGCCACGTGATCAGTGCATGATAGCCACGTGATCAGTGCATGATCAGTTACGTGATCAGTGCATGATCAGCCACGTGATCAGTGCATGATCAGACACGTGATCAGTGCATGATCAGCCACGTGATCAGTGCATGATATCCACGTGATCAGTGCATGATCATCACGTGATCAGTGTATGATCAGCCACGTGAACAGTGCATGCTCAGTCACGTGATCTGGGCCTGCTGAGCTGCGTGATTACTGTCTGCTCATCTGCTTGACAATTGCCAGCTGAGCTGCACGATTCCTGCCTGTCATCTGCTTGACAATTGCCAGCTGTGCTGCGTAATTCCTGCCTGCTCAGCTGCTTGATTATTGCCAGCTGAGCAGCATGATTCCTCACACCTGAGTTCCATGATTATTGCCTGCTGACTGTTTGATTCGTGCCTACTCAGCTCTTTGTTTATTGCCTCCAGAGGCACATGATCAGTGTATGATAGCAAACATGATCAGTGCATGATCAGTCACATGATCAGTGCCATTAAGTCACGTGATCAGTACATGATAGTCATGTGATCAGTCCATGCTCAGTCACGGTATCAGTGCATGATCAGCCACGTGATCAGTGCATGATCTGTCACGTGATTAGTGTATGATCATCCACGTGATCAGTGCATGGGCAGTCATGTGATCAGTGCATGATATAGACGTGATCAGTGCATGATCAGTCTCGTGATCAGTGCATGATCAGCCACGTGATCAGTGCATGATCAGCCACGTGATCAGTGCATGATCAGTCACGTGATCAGTGCATGATCAGTCACGTGATCAGTACATGGTAGCTACGTGATCATGCATGATCAGCCACGTGATCAGTGCATGATAGCCACGTGATCAGTGCATGATCAGTCACGTGATCAGTGCATGATCAGTCACGTGATCAGTGCATGATCAGCCACGTGATCAGTGCATGATCAGCCACGTGATCAGTGCATGATCAGCCACGTGATCAGTGCATGATCAGTCACGTGATCAGTGTGATCAGCCACGTGATCAGTGCATGATCAGCCACGTGATCAGTGCATGATCAGTACGTGATCAGTGCATGATCAGTCACGTGACCAGTACATGGTAGCTACGTGATCATGCATGATCAGCCACGTGATCAGTGCATGATAGCCACGTGATCAGTGCATGATCAGTCACGTGATCAGTGCATGATCAGTCACGTGACCAGTACATGGTAGCTGCGTGATCATGCATGATCAGCCACGTGATCAGTGCATGATAGCCACGTGATCAGTGCATGATCAGTCACGTGATCAGTGCATGATCAGTCACGTGATCAGTGCATGATCAGCCACGTGATCAGTGCATGATCAGCCACGTGATCAGTGCATGATCAGCCACGTGATCAGTGCATGATCAGCCACGTGATCAGTGCATGATCAGTCACGTGATCAGGGCCTGCTGAGCTGCGTGATTACTGTCTGCTCATCTGCTTGACAATTGCCAGCTGAGCTGCACGATTCCTGCCTGTCATCTGCTTGACAATTGCCACCTGTGCTGCGTAATTCCTGCCTGCTCATCTACTTGATTATTGCCAGCTGAGCAGCATGATTTCTCAGAGGTGAGTTCCATGATTATAGCCTGCTGACTGATTCCTGCCTACTCAGCTCTATGTTCATTGCCTCCAGAGGCACATGATCAGTGTATGACACCAAACATGATCAGCGCATGATCAGTCACATGATCAGTGCATGATAAGCCACGTGATCAGTGCATGATCAGTTATGTGATCAGTGCATGATCAGTCACGTGACAGTGCATGGTAGCTGCGTGATCAGTGCATGATCAGCCACGTGATCAGTGCATGATAGCCACGTGATCAGTGCATGATCAGTCACGTGATCAGTGCATGATCAGTCACGTGATCAGTGCATGATCAGTCACGTGATCAGTGCATGATCAATTACGTGATCAGTGCATGATCAGTCACGTGATCAGTGCATGGCAGCTCCGTGATCATTGCATGATCAGCCACGTGATCAGTGCATGATAGCCACGTGATCAGTGCATGATAGCCACGTGATCAGTGCATGATCAGTCACGTGATCGTGCATGATCAGCCACGTGATCAGTGCATGATATCCACGTGATCAGTGCATGATAGCCACGTGATCAGTGCATGATCAGCCACGTGATCAGTGCATGATCAGTCACGTGATCAGTGTGATCAGCCACGTGATCAGTGCATGATCAGCCACGTGATCAGTGCATGATCAGTCACGTGATCAGTGCATGATCAGTCACGTGATCAGTGCATGATAGCTACGTGATCAGTGCATGATCAGCCACGTGATCAGTGCATGATAGCCACGTGATCAGTGCATGATCAGCCACGTGATCAGTGCATGATCAGCCACGTGATCAGTGCATGATCAGTCACGTGACAGTGCATGGTAGCTACGTGATCAGTGCATGATCAGCCACGTGATCAGTGCATGATAGCCACGTGATCAGTGCATGATCAGTCACGTGATCAGTGCATGATCAGTCACGTGATCAGTGCATGATCATTCACGTGATCAGTGCATGATCAGTCACGTGACCAGTGCATGGTAGCTACGTGATCATTGCATGACAGCCACGTGATCAGTGCATGATAGCCACGTGATCAGTGCATGAGTCACGTGATCAGTGCATGATCAGCCACGTGATCAGTGCATGATGCCACGTGATCAGTGCATGATAGTCACGTGATCAGTGCATGATCAGCCACGTGATCAGTGCATGATCAGCCACGTGATCAGTGCATGATAGCCACGTGATCAGTGCATGATCAGTTACGTGATCAGTGCATGATCAGCCACGTGATCAGTGCATGGTCAGCACGTGATCAGTGCATGATCAGCCACGTGATCAGTGCATGATAGCCACGTGATCAGTGCATGATCAGTCACGTGATCAGTGCATGATCAGCCACGTGATCAGTGCATGATCATTTACGTGATCAGTGCATGATCAGTCACGTGACCAGTACATGGTTGCTACGTGATCATTGCATGATCAGCCACGTGAGCAGTGCATGATAGCCACGTGATGTGTGCATGAGTTACGTGAGCAGAGTATGATCAGCCACGTGATCAGTGCATGAGTGCCACGTGATCAGTGCATGATATGTCACGTGACAGGTGTGTGATCAGCCACGTGAACAGTGCATGTTCAGCCACGTGATCAGTGCATGATAGCCACGTGATCAGTGCATGATCAGTTACGTGAGCAGTGTATGATCAGCCACGTGATCAGTGCATGGTCAGACACGTGAACAGTGTATGATCAGCCACGTGATCAGTGCATGATATCCACGTGATCAGTGCATGATCATCACGTGATCAGTGTATGATCAGCCACGTGAACAGTGCATGCTCAGTCACGTGATCTGGGCCTGCTGAGCTGCGTGATTACTGTCTGCTCATCTGCTTGACAATTGCCAGCTGAGCTGCACGATTCCTGCCTGTCATCTGCTTGACAATTGCCAGCTGTGCTGCGTAATTCCTGCCTGCTCAGCTGCTTGATTATTGCCAGCTGAGCAGCATGATTCCTCACACCTGAGTTCCATGATTATTGCCTGCTGACTGTTTGATTCGTGCCTACTCAGCTCTTTGTTTATTGCCTCCAGAGGCACATGATCAGTGTATGATAGCAAACATGATCAGCGCATGATCAGTCACATGATCAGCGCCATTAAGTCACGTGATCACTACATGATAGTCATGTGATCAGTCCATGCTCAGTCACGGTATCAGTGCATGATCAGCCACGTGATCAGTGCATGATCTGTCACATGATTAGTGTATGATCATCCACGTGATCAGTGCATGGGCAGTCATGTGATCAGTGCATGATATAGACGTGATCAGTGCATGATCAGTCTCGTGATCAGTGCATGATCAGCCACGTGATCAGTGCATGATCAGCCACGTGATCAGTGCATGATCAGTCACGTGATCAGTGCATGATCAGTCACGTGATCAGTGCATGATAGCCACGTGATCAGTGCATGATCAGTCACGTGATCAGTGCATGATCAGTCACGTGACCAGTACATGGTAGCTACGTGATCATTGCATGATCAGCCACGTGAGTAGTGCATGATAGCCACGTGATCAGTGCATGATCAGTCACGTGATCAGTGCATGATCAGTCATGTGATCAGTGCATGATAGCTGCGTGATCAGTGCATGATCAGCCACGTGATCAGTGCATGATAGCCACGTGATCAGTGCATGATCAGTCACGTGATCAGTGCATGATCAGTCACGTGATCAGTGCATGATCAGCCACGTGATCAGTGCATGATCAGTCACGTGATCAGTGCATGATCAGTCACGTGATCAGTGCATGATCATCCACGTGATCAGTGCATGATCAGTCACGTGATCAGTGCATGATATAGACGTGATCAGTGCATGATCAGCCACGTGATCAGTGCATGAGAGCCACGTGATCAGTGCATGATCAGTCACGTGATACATGTGTGATCAGCCACGTGATCAGTGCATGATGAGCCACGTGATCAGTGCAGGATCAATTACGTGATCAGTGCATGATCAGTCACGTGACCAGTACATGGTTGCTACGTGATCGTTGCATGATCAGCCACGTGAGCAGAGCATGATAGCCACGTGATCAGTGCATGATCAGTCACGTGATCAGTACATGATCAGTCACGTGAACAGTGCATGATCATTTACGTGATCTTTGCATGATCAGTCACGTGACCAGTATATGGTAGCTACGTGATCATTCCATGACGAGCCACGTGAGCAGTGCATGATAGCCACGTGATGTGTGCATGAGTTACGTGAGCAGAGTATGATCAGCCACGTGATCAGTGCATGAGTGCCACGTGATCAGTGCATGATATGTCACGTGACAGGTGTGTGATCAGCCACGTGAACAGTGCATGTTCAGCCACGTGATCAGTGCATGATAGCCACGTGATCAGTGCATGATCAGTTACGTGAGCAGTGTATGATCAGCCACGTGATCAGTGCATGGTCAGACACGTGAACAGTGTATGATCAGCCACGTGATCAGTGCATGATATCCAAGTGATCAGTGCATGATCATCACGTGATCAGTGTATGATCAGCCACGTGAACAGTGCATGCTCAGTCACGTGATCTGGGCCTGCTGAGCTGCGTGATTACTGTCTGCTCATCTGCTTGACAATTGCCAGCTGAGCTGCACGATTCCTGCCTGTCATCTGCTTGACAATTGCCAGCTGTGCTGCGTAATTCCTGCCTGCTCAGCTGCTTGATTATTGCCAGCTGAGCAGCATGATTCCTCACACCTGAGTTCCATGATTATTGCCTGCTGACTGTTTGATTCGTGCCTACTCAGCTCTTTGTTTATTGCCTCCAGAGGCACATGATCAGTGTATGATAGCAAACATGATCAGCGCATGATCAGTCACATGATCAGCGCCATTAAGTCACGTGATCACTACATGATAGTCATGTGATCAGTCCATGCTCAGTCACGGTATCAGTGCATGATCAGCCACGTGATCAGTGCATGATCTGTCACAAGATTAGTGTATGATCATCCACGTGATCAGTGCATGGGCAGTCATGTGATCAGTGCATGATATAGACGTGATCAGTGCATGATCAGTCTCGTGATCAGTGCATGATAGCCACGTGATCAGTGCATGATCAGTCACCTGATGGGTGTATGATCATTCACGTGACCTGTACATGGTAGCTACATGATCATTGCATGATCAGCCACGTGAGTAGTGCATGATAGCCACGTGATCACTGCATGATCAGTCACGTGATCAGTGCATGATCAGTCATGTGACCAGTACATGGTAGCTGCGTGATCATGGCATGATCAGCCACGTGAGCAGTGCATGATAGCCACGTGATCAGTGCATGATCAGACACGTGATCAGTGCATGATCAGTCACGTGATCAGTGCATGATCAGCCACGTGATCAGTGCATGATCAGGCACGTGATCAGTGTATGTCAGCCACGTGATCAGTGCATGATAGCCACGTGATCAGTGCATGATCAGTCACGTGATCAGTGCATGATCAGTCACGTGATCAGTGTATGATCAGCCACGTGATCAGTGCATGATCAGCCACGTGATCAGTGCATGATCAATTACGTGATCAGTGCATGATCAGTCACGTGACCAGTACATGGTAGCTACGTGATCATTGCTGATCAGCCACGTGATCAGTGCATGATAGCCACGTGATCAGTGCATGATAGCCACGTGATCAGTGCATGATCAGTCATGTGATACGTGTGTGATCAGCCACGTGATCAGTGCATGATATCCACGTGATCAGTGCATGACAGCCACGTGATCAGTGTGATCAGCCACGTGATCAGTGCATGATCAGTCACGTGATCAGTGCATGATCAGCCACGTGATCAGTGCATGATAGCCACGTGATCAGTGCATGATCAGCCACGTGATCAGTGCATGATCAGTCACGTGATCAGTGCATGATCAGCCACGTGATCAGTGCATGATCAGCCACGTGATCAGTGCATGATCAGTCACGTGATCAGTGTGATCAGCCACGTGATCAGTGCATGATCAGCCACGTGATCAGTGCATGATCAATTACGTGATCAGTGCATGATCAGTCACGTGACCAGTACATGGTTGCTACGTGATCATTGCATGATCAGCCACGTGAGCAGTGCATGATAGCCACGTGATCAGTGCATGATCAGTCACGTGATCAGTGCATGATCAGCCACGTGATCAGTGCATGATCAGTCACGTGACCAGTGCATGATTGCCACGTGATCAGTGCATGATCAGCCACGTGATCAGTGCATGATAGCCACGTGATCAGTGCATGAGTTACGTGAGCAGTGTATGATCAGCCACGTGATCAGTGCATGGTCAGACACGTGAACAGTGTATGATCAGCCACGTGATCAGTGCATGATATCCAAGTGATCAGTGCATGATCATCACGTGATCAGTGTATGATCAGCCACGTGAACAGTGCATGCTCAGTCACGTGATCTGGGCCTGCTGAGCTGCGTGATTACTGTCTGCTCATCTGCTTGACAATTGCCAGCTGAGCTGCACGATTCCTGCCTGTCATCTGCTTGACAATTGCCAGCTGTGCTGCGTAATTCCTGCCTGCTCAGCTGCTTGATTATTGCCAGCTGAGCAGCATGATTCCTCACACCTGAGTTCCATGATTATTGCCTGCTGACTGTTTGATTCGTGCCTACTCAGCTCTTTGTTTATTGCCTCCAGAGGCACATGATCAGTGTATGATAGCAAACATGATCAGTGCATGATCAGTCACATGATCAGCGCCATTAAGTCACGTGATCACTACATGATAGTCATGTGATCAGTCCATGCTCAGTCACGTGATCAGTGCATGATCAGCCACGTGATCAGTGCATGGGCAGTCATGTGATCAGTGCATGATATAGACGTGATCAGTGCATGATCAGTCAGTGATCAGTGCATGATAGCCACGTGATCAGTGCATGATCAGTCACCTGATGGGTGTATGATCATTCACGTGACCTGTACATGGTAGCTACATGATCATTGCATGATCAGCCACGTGAGTAGTGCATGATAGCCACGTGATCAGTGCATGATCAGTCACGTGATCAGTGCATGATCAGTCATGTGACCAGTACATGGTAGCTGCGTGATCATGCATGATCAGCCACGTGAGCAGTGCATGATAGCCACGTGATCAGTGCATGATCAGTCACGTGATCAGTGCATGATCAGTCACGTGATCAGTGCATGATCAGTCACGTGATCAGTGCATGATAGCTGCGTGATCATGCATGATCAGCCACGTGATCAGTGCATGATAGCCACGTGATCAGTGCATGATCAGCCACGTGATCAGTGCATGATCAGTCACGTGATCAGTGCATGATCAGCCACGTGATCAGTGCATGATCAGCCACGTGATCAGTGCATGTCAGCCACGTGATCAGTGCATGATAGCCACGTGATCAGTGCATGATCAGTCACGTGATCAGTGCATGATCAGTCACGTGATCAGTGTGTGATCAGCCACGTGAACAGTGCATGCTCAGTCACGTGATCAGGGCCTGCTGAGCTGCGTGATTACTGTCTGCTCATCTGCTTGACAATTGCCAGCTGAGCTGCACGATTCCTGCCTGTCATCTGCTTGACAATTGCCACCTGTGCTGCGTAATTCCTGCCTGCTCATCTACTTGATTATTGCCAGCTGAGCAGCATGATTTCTCAGAGGTGAGTTCCATGATTATAGCCTGCTGACTGATTCGTGCCTACTCAGCTCTATGTTCATTGCCTCCATAGGCACATGATCAGTGTGTGACACCAAACATGATCAGCACATGATCAGTCACATGATCAGTGCATGATAAGCCAGTGATCAGTGCATGATCAGTTATGTGATCAGTGCATGATCAGTCATGTGACAGTGCATGGTAGCTGCGTGATCAGTGCATGATCAGCCACGTGATCAGTGCATGATAGCCACGTGATCAGTGCATGATCAGTCACGTGATCAGTGCATGATCAGTCACGTGATCAGTGCATGATCAGTCACGTGATCAGTGCATGATCAATTACGTGATCAGTGCATGATCAGTCACGTGACCAGTGCATGGCAGCTCCGTGATCATTGCATGATCAGCCACGTGATCAGTGCATGATAGCCACGTGATCAGTGCATGATAGCCACGTGATCAGTGCATGATCAGTCACGTGATCGTGTGTGATCAGCCACGTGATCAGTGCATGATATCCACGTGATCAGTGCATGATAGCCACGTGATCAGTGCATGATCAGTCACGTGATCAGTGCATGATCAGTCACGTGATCAGTGTGATCAGCCACGTGATCAGTGCATGATCAGCCACGTGATCAGTGCATGATCAATTACGTGATCAGTGCATGATCAGTCACGTGATCAGTGCATGGTAGCTACGTGATCAGTGCATGATCAGCCACGTGATCAGTGCATGATAGCCACGTGATCAGTGCATGATCAGCCACGTGATCAGTGCATGATAGCCACGTGATCAGTGCATGATCAGTCACGTGATCATGTGTGATCAGCCACGTGATCAGTGCATGATGAGCCACGTGATCAGTGCATGATCAATTACGTGATCAGTGCATGATCAGTCACGTGACAGTACATGGTAGCTACGTGATCATTGCATGATCAGCCACGTGAGCAGTGCATGATAGCCACGTGATCAGTGCATGATCAGTCACGTGATCAGTGCATGATCAGTCACGTGATCAGTGCATGATCATTGACGTGATCAGTGCATGATCAGTCACGTGACCAGTATATGGTAGCTACGTGATCATTGCATGACAGCCACGTGATCAGTGCATGATAGCCACGTGATGTGTGCATGAGTCACGTGATCAGTGCATGATCAGCCACGTGATCAGTGCATGAGTGCCACGTGATCAGTGCATGATAGTCACGTGATCAGTGTGTGATCAGCCACGTGATCAGTGCATGATCAGCCACGTGATCAGTGCATGATAGCCACGTGATCAGTGCATGATCAGTTACGTGATCAGTGCATGATCAGCCACGTGATCAGTGCATGGTCAGACACGTGATCAGTGCATGATCAGCCACGTGATCAGTGCATGATAGCCACGTGATCAGTGCATGATCAGTCACGTGATCAGTGCATGATCAGCCACGTGATCAGTGCATGATCAGTTACGTGATCAGTGCATGATCAGTCACGTGACCAGTACATGGTAGCTACGTGATCATTGCATGATCAGCCACGTGAGCAGTGCATGATAGCCACGTGATGTGTGCATGAGTTACGTGAGCAGAGTATGATCAGCCACGTGATCAGTGCATGAGTGCCACGTGATCAGTGCATGATATGTCACGTGACAGGTGTGTGATCAGCCACGTGAACAGTGCATGTTCAGCCACGTGATCAGTGCATGATAGCCACGTGATCAGTGCATGATCAGTTACGTGAGCAGTGTATGATCAGCCACGTGATCAGTGCATGGTCAGACACGTGAACAGTGTATGATCAGCCACGTGATCAGTGCATGATATCCAAGTGATCAGTGCATGATCATCACGTGATCAGTGTATGATCAGCCACGTGAACAGTGCATGCTCAGTCACGTGATCTGGGCCTGCTGAGCTGCGTGATTACTGTCTGCTCATCTGCTTGACAATTGCCAGCTGAGCTGCACGATTCCTGCCTGTCATCTGCTTGACAATTGCCAGCTGTGCTGCGTAATTCCTGCCTGCTCAGCTGCTTGATTATTGCCAGCTGAGCAGCATGATTCCTCACACCTGAGTTCCATGATTATTGCCTGCTGACTGTTTGATTCGTGCCTACTCAGCTCTTTGTTTATTGCCTCCAGAGGCACATGATCAGTGTATGATAGCAAACATGATCAGCGCATGATCAGTCACATGATCAGCGCCATTAAGTCACGTGATCACTACATGATAGTCATGTGATCAGTCCATGCTCAGTCACGGTATCAGTGCATGATCAGCCACGTGATCAGTGCATGATCAGCCAGGTGATCAGTGCATGATAGCCATGTGATCAGTGCATGATCAGTCACGTGATCAGTGCATGATCAGTCACGTGATCAGTGCATGATCAGCCACGTGATCAGTGCATGATCAGTCACCTGATGGGTGTATGATCAGTCACGTGACCAGTACATGGTAGCTACATGATCATTGCATGATCAGCCACGTGAGTAGTGCATGATAGCCACGTGATCAGTGCATGATCAGTCACGTGATCAGTGCATGATCAGTCACGTGATCAGTGCATGATCAGCCACGTGATCAGTGCATGATAGCCACGTGATCAGTGCATGATCAGTCACGTGATCAGTGCATGATCAGTCACGTGATCAGTGCATGATCAGCCACGTGATCAGTGCATGATAGCCACGTGATCAGTGCATGATCAGCCACGTGATCAGTGCATGATAGCCACGTGATCAGTGCATGATCAGTCACGTGATCAGTGCATGATCAGCCACGTGATCAGTGCATGATCAGCCACGTGATCAGTGCATGATCAATTACGTGATCAGTGCATGATCAGTCACGTGATCAGTACATGGTAGCTACGTGATCAGTGCATGATCAGCCACGTGATCAGTGCATGATAGCCACGTGATCAGTGCATGATCAGTCACGTGATCAGTGCATGATCAGCCACGTGATCAGTGCATGATCAGCCACGTGATCAGTGCATGATCAGTTACGTGATCAGTGCATGATCAGTCACGTGATCAGTGCATGATCAGTCACGTGATCAGTGCATGATCAGCCACGTGATCAGTGCATGATAGCCACGTGATCAGTGCATGATCAGCCACGTGATCAGTGCATGATCAGCCACGTGATCAGTGCATGATCAGTTACGTGAGCAGTGTATGATCAGCCACGTGATCAGTGCATGGTCAGACACGTGAACAGTGTATGATCAGCCACGTGATCAGTGCATGATATCCAAGTGATCAGTGCATGATCATCACGTGATCAGTGTATGATCAGCCACGTGAACAGTGCATGCTCAGTCACGTGATCTGGGCCTGCTGAGCTGCGTGATTACTGTCTGCTCATCTGCTTGACAATTGCCAGCTGAGCTGCACGATTCCTGCCTGTCATCTGCTTGACAATTGCCAGCTGTGCTGCGTAATTCCTGCCTGCTCAGCTGCTTGATTATTGCCAGCTGAGCAGCATGATTCCTCACACCTGAGTTCCATGATTATTGCCTGCTGACTGTTTGATTCGTGCCTACTCAGCTCTTTGTTTATTGCCTCCAGAGGCACATGATCAGTGTATGATAGCAAACATGATCAGCGCATGATCAGTCACATGATCAGCGCCATTAAGTCACGTGATCACTACATGATAGTCATGTGATCAGTCCATGCTCAGTCACGGTATCAGTGCATGATCAGCCACGTGATCAGTGCATGATAGCCACGTGATCAGTGCATGATCAGCCACGTGATCAGTGCATGATCAGCCACGTGATCAGTGCATGATGCCACGTGATCAGTGCATGATCAGTCACGTGATCAGTGCATGACCAGGCAGGTGATCAGTGCATGATCAGCCACGTGATCAGTGCATGATAGCCACGTGATCAGTGCATGATCAGTCACGTGATCAG
This sequence comes from Bos javanicus, assembly GCF_032452875.1. Lineage (NCBI taxonomy): Eukaryota > Metazoa > Chordata > Mammalia > Artiodactyla > Bovidae > Bos > Bos javanicus. The sequence continues at coordinate 389,249 of NW_026893762.1, forward strand.
TGCATGATCAGTCACGTGACCAGTACATGGTAGCTACGTGATCATTGCATGATCAGCCACGTGAGTAGTGCATGATAGCCACGTGATCAGTGCATGATCAGTCACGTGATCAGTGCATGATCAGTCATGTGATCAGTGCATGATCAGCCACGTGATCAGTGCATGATCAGCCACGTGATCAGTGCATGATAGCCACGTGATCAGTGCATGATCAGTCACGTGATCAGTGCATGATCAGTCACGTGATCAGTGCATGATCAGCCACGTGATCAGTGCATGATCAATTACGTGATCAGTGCATGATCAGTCACGTGACCAGTACATGGTAGCTACGTGATCAGTGCATGATCAGCCACGTGATCAGTGCATGATAGCCACGTGATCAGTGCATGATCAGTCACGTGATCAGTGCATGATCAGCCACGTGATCAGTGCATGATCAGTTACGTGATCAGTGCATGATCAGTCACGTGACCAGTACATGGTAGCTACGTGATCAGTGCATGATCAGCCACGTGATCAGTGCATGATAGCCACGTGATCAGTGCATGATCAGTCACGTGATCAGTGCATGATCAGTCACGTGATCAGTGCATGATCAGCCACGTGATCAGTGCATGATCAGTCACGTGACCAGTGCATGATAGCCACGTGATCAGTGCATGATCAGCCACGTGATCAGTGCATGATAGCCACGTGATCAGTGCATGATCAGTTACGTGAGCAGTGTATGATCAGCCACGTGATCAGTGCATGGTCAGACACGTGAACAGTGTATGATCAGCCACGTGATCAGTGCATGATAGTCACGTGATCAGTGCATGATCATCACGTGATCAGTGTATGATCAGCCACGTGAACAGTGCATGCTCAGTCACGTGATCTGGGCCTGCTGAGCTGCGTGATTACTGTCTGCTCATCTGCTTGACAATTGCCAGCTGAGCTGCACGATTCCTGCCTGTCATCTGCTTGACAATTGCCAGCTGTGCTGCGTAATTCCTGCCTGCTCAGCTGCTTGATTATTGCCAGCTGAGCAGCATGATTCCTCACACCTGAGTTCCATGATTATTGCCTGCTGACTGTTTGATTCGTGCCTACTCAGCTCTTTGTTTATTGCCTCCAGAGGCACATGATCAGTGTATGATAGCAAACATGATCAGCGCATGATCAGTCACATGATCAGCGCCATTAAGTCACGTGATCACTACATGATAGTCATGTGATCAGTCCATGCTCAGTCACGGTATCAGTGCATGATCAGCCACGTGATCAGTGCATGATCAGCAAGGTGATCAGTGCATGATAGCCATGTGATCAGTGCATGATTAGTCACGTGATCAGTGCATGATCAGTCAGGTGATCAGTGCATGATCAGCCACGTGATCAGTGCATGATCAGTCACCTGATGGGTGTATGATCAGTCACGTGACCAGTACATGGTAGCTACATGATCATTGCATGATCAGCCACGTGAGTAGTGCATGATAGCCACGTGATCAGTGCATGATCAGTCACGTGATCAGTGCATGATCAGTCACGTGACAGTGCATGATCAGCCACGTGATCAGTGCATGATAGCCACGTGATCAGTGCATGATCAGCCACGTGATCAGTGCATGATCAGTCACGTGATCAGTGCATGATCAGCCACGTGATCAGTGCATGATAGCCACGTGATCAGTGCATGATCAGCCACGTGATCAGTGCATGATAGCCACGTGATCAGTGCATGATCAGTCACGTGATCAGTGCATGATCAGCCACGTGATCAGTGCATGATCAGTCCACGTGATCAGTGCATGATCAATTACGTGATCAGTGCATGATCAGTCACGTGACCAGTACATGGTAGCTACGTGATCATTGCATGATCAGCCACGTGATCAGTGCATGATAGCCACGTGATCAGTGCATGATCAGTCACGTGATCAGTGCATGATCAGCCACGTGATCAGTGCATGATCAGTTACGTGATCAGTGCATGATCAGTCACGTGATCAGTGCATGATCAGTCACGTGATCAGTGCATGATCAGCCACGTGATCAGTGCATGATAGCCACGTGATCAGTGCATGATCAGCCACGTGATCAGTGCATGATCAGCCACGTGATCAGTGCATGATCAGTTACGTGAGCAGTGTATGATCAGCCACGTGATCAGTGCATGGTCAGACACGTGAACAGTGTATGATCAGCCACGTGATCAGTGCATGATATCCAAGTGATCAGTGCATGATCATCACGTGATCAGTGTATGATCAGCCACGTGAACAGTGCATGCTCAGTCACGTGATCTGGGCCTGCTGAGCTGCGTGATTACTGTCTGCTCATCTGCTTGACAATTGCCAGCTGAGCTGCACGATTCCTGCCTGTCATCTGCTTGACAATTGCCAGCTGTGCTGCGTAATTCCTGCCTGCTCAGCTGCTTGATTATTGCCAGCTGAGCAGCATGATTCCTCACACCTGAGTTCCATGATTATTGCCTGCTGACTGTTTGATTCGTGCCTACTCAGCTCTTTGTTTATTGCCTCCAGAGGCACATGATCAGTGTATGATAGCAAACATGATCAGCGCATGATCAGTCACATGATCAGCGCCATTAAGTCACGTGATCACTACATGATAGTCATGTGATCAGTCCATGCTCAGTCACGGTATCAGTGCATGATCAGCCACGTGATCAGTGCATGATCTGTCACATGATTAGTGTATGATCATCCACGTGATCAGTGCATGGGCAGTCATGTGATCAGTGCATGATATAGACGTGATCAGTGCATGATCAGTCTCGTGATCAGTGCATGATAGCCACGTGATCAGTGCATGATCAGTCACGTGATCATGTGTGATCAGCCACGTGATCAGTGCATGATCAGCCACGTGATCAGTGCATGATCAGCCACGTGATCAGTGCATGATCAGTCACGTGATCAGTGCATGATAGCTACGTGATCAGTGCATGATCAGCCACGTGATCAGTGCATGATAGCCACGTGATCAGTGCATGATAGCCACGTGATCAGTGCATGATCAGTCATGTGATACGTGTGTGATCAGCCACGTGATCAGTGCATGATATCCACGTGATCAGTGCATGACAGCCACGTGATCAGTGCATGATAGCCACGTGATCAGTGCATGATCAGTCACGTGATACATGTGTGATCAGCCACGTGATCAGTGCATGATGAGCCACGTGATCAGTGCAGGATCAATTACGTGATCAGTGCATGATCAGTCACGTGACCAGTACATGGTTGCTACGTGATCGTTGCATGATCAGCCACGTGAGCAGAGCATGATAGCCACGTGATCAGTGCATGATCAGTCACGTGATCAGTACATGATCAGTCACGTGAACAGTGCATGATCATTTACGTGATCTGTGCATGATCAGTCACGTGACCAGTATATGGTAGCTACGTGATCATTCCATGACGAGCCACGTGAGCAGTGCATGATAGCCACGTGATGTGTGCATGAGTTACGTGAGCAGAGTATGATCAGCCACGTGATCAGTGCATGAGTGCCACGTGATCAGTGCATGATATGTCACGTGACAGGTGTGTGATCAGCCACGTGAACAGTGCATGTTCAGCCACGTGATCAGTGCATGATAGCCACGTGATCAGTGCATGATCAGTTACGTGAGCAGTGTATGATCAGCCACGTGATCAGTGCATGGTCAGACACGTGAACAGTGTATGATCAGCCACGTGATCAGTGCATGATATCCAAGTGATCAGTGCATGATCATCACGTGATCAGTGTATGATCAGCCACGTGAACAGTGCATGCTCAGTCACGTGATCTGGGCCTGCTGAGCTGCGTGATTACTGTCTGCTCATCTGCTTGACAATTGCCAGCTGAGCTGCACGATTCCTGCCTGTCATCTGCTTGACAATTGCCAGCTGTGCTGCGTAATTCCTGCCTGCTCAGCTGCTTGATTATTGCCAGCTGAGCAGCATGATTCCTCACACCTGAGTTCCATGATTATTGCCTGCTGACTGTTTGATTCGTGCCTACTCAGCTCTTTGTTTATTGCCTCCAGAGGCACATGATCAGTGTATGATAGCAAACATGATCAGCGCATGATCAGTCACATGATCAGCGCCATTAAGTCACGTGATCACTACATGATAGTCATGTGATCAGTCCATGCTCAGTCACGGTATCAGTGCATGATCAGCCACGTGATCAGTGCATGATAGCCACGTGATCAGTGCATGATCAGCCACGTGATCAGTGCATGATCAGCCACGTGATCAGTGCATGATGCTACGTGATCAGTGCATGATCAGTCACGTGATCAGTGCATGACCAGGCAGGTGATCAGTGCATGATCAGCCACGTGATCAGTGCATGATAGCCACGTGATCAGTGCATGATCAGTCACGTGATCAGTGCATGATCAGTCACGTGACCAGTACATGGTAGCTACGTGATCATTGCATGATCAGCCACGTGAGTAGTGCATGATAGCCACGTGATCAGTGCATGATCAGTCACGTGATCAGTGCATGATCAGTCATGTGATCAGTGCATGATCAGGCACGTGATCAGTGCATGATCAGCCACGTGATCAGTGCATGATAGCCACGTGATCAGTGCATGATCAGTCACGTGATCAGTGCATGATCAGTCACGTGATCAGTGCATGATCAGCCACGTGATCAGTGCATGATCAATTACGTGATCAGTGCATGATCAGTCACGTGACCAGTACATGGTAGCTACGTGATCAGTGCATGATCAGCCACGTGATCAGTGCATGATAGCCACGTGATCAGTGCATGATCAGTCACGTGATCAGTGCATGATCAGCCACGTGATCAGTGCATGATCAGTTACGTGATCAGTGCATGATCAGTCACGTGACCAGTACATGGTAGCTGCGTGATCAGTGCATGATCAGCCACGTGATCAGTGCATGATAGCCACGTGATCAGTGCATGATCAGTCACGTGATCAGTGCATGATCAGTCACGTGATCAGTGCATGATCAGCCACGTGATCAGTGCATGATCAGTCACGTGATCAGTGCATGATAGCCACGTGATCAGTGCATGATCAGCCACGTGATCAGTGCATGATAGCCACGTGATCAGTGCATGATCAGTTACGTGAGCAGTGTATGATCAGCCACGTGATCAGTGCATGGTCAGACACGTGAACAGTGTATGATCAGCCACGTGATCAGTGCATGATAGTCACGTGATCAGTGCATGATCATCACGTGATCAGTGTATGATCAGCCACGTGAACAGTGCATGCTCAGTCACGTGATCTGGGCCTGCTGAGCTGCGTGATTACTGTCTGCTCATCTGCTTGACAATTGCCAGCTGAGCTGCACGATTCCTGCCTGTCATCTGCTTGACAATTGCCAGCTGTGCTGCGTAATTCCTGCCTGCTCAGCTGCTTGATTATTGCCAGCTGAGCAGCATGATTCCTCACACCTGAGTTCCATGATTATTGCCTGCTGACTGTTTGATTCGTGCCTACTCAGCTCTTTGTTTATTGCCTCCAGAGGCACATGATCAGTGTATGATAGCAAACATGATCAGCGCATGATCAGTCACATGATCAGCGCCATTAAGTCACGTGATCACTACATGATAGTCATGTGATCAGTCCATGCTCAGTCACGGTATCAGTGCATGATCAGCCACGTGATCAGTGCATGATCAGCAAGGTGATCAGTTCATGATAGCTATGTGATCAGTGCATGATCAGTCACGTGATCAGTGCATGATCAGGCAGGTGATCAGTGCATGATCAGCCACGTGATCAGTGCATGATCAGTCACCTGATGGGTGTATGATCAGTCACGTGACCAGTACATGGTAGCTACATGATCATTGCATGATCAGCCACGTGAGTAGTGCATGATAGCCACGTGATCAGTGCATGATCAGTCACGTGATCAGTGCATGATCAGTCACGTGACAGTGCATGATCAGCCACGTGATCAGTGCATGATAGCCACGTGATCAGTGCATGATCAGTCACGTGATCAGTGCATGATCAGTCACGTGATCAGTGCATGATCAGCCACGTGATCAGTGCATGATAGCCACGTGATCAGTGCATGATCAGCCACGTGATCAGTGCATGATAGCCACGTGATCAGTGCATGATCAGTCACGTGATCAGTGCATGATCAGTCACGTGATCAGTGCATGATCAGTCCACGTGATCAGTGCATGATCAATTACGTGATCAGTGCATGATCAGTCACGTGACCAGTACATGGTAGCTACGTGATCAGTGCATGATCAGCCACGTGAGCAGTGCATGATAGCCACGTGATCAGTGCATGATCAGTCACGTGATCAGTGCATGATCAGCCACGTGATCAGTGCATGATCAGCCACGTGATCAGTGCATGATCAGTCACGTGATCAGTGCATGATCAGTCACGTGATCAGTGCATGATCAGCCACGTGATCAGTGCATGATCAGCCACGTGATCAGTGCATGATAGCCACGTGATCAGTGCATGATCAGCCACGTGATCAGTGCATGATCAGCCACGTGATCAGTGCATGATCAGTTACGTGAGCAGTGTATGATCAGCCACGTGATCAGTGCATGGTCAGACACGTGAACAGTGTATGATCAGCCACGTGATCAGTGCATGATATCCAAGTGATCAGTGCATGATCATCACGTGATCAGTGTATGATCAGCCACGTGAACAGTGCATGCTCAGTCACGTGATCTGGGCCTGCTGAGCTGCGTGATTACTGTCTGCTCATCTGCTTGACAATTGCCAGCTGAGCTGCACGATTCCTGCCTGTCATCTGCTTGACAATTGCCAGCTGTGCTGCGTAATTCCTGCCTGCTCAGCTGCTTGATTATTGCCAGCTGAGCAGCATGATTCCTCACAGCTGAGTTCCATGATTATTGCCTGCTGACTGTTTGATTCGTGCCTACTCAGCTCTTTGTTTATTGCCTCCAGAGGCACATGATCAGTGTATGATAGCAAACATGATCAGCGCATGATCAGTCACATGATCAGCGCCATTAAGTCACGTGATCACTACATGATAGTCATGTGATCAGTCCATGCTCAGTCACGGTATCAGTGCATGATCAGCCACGTGATCAGTGCATGATCTGTCACATGATTAGTGTATGATCATCCACGTGATCAGTGCATGGGCAGTCATGTGATCAGTGCATGATATAGACGTGATCAGTGCATGATCAGTCTCGTGATCAGTGCATGATAGCCACGTGATCAGTGCATGATCAGTCACGTGATCATGTGTGATCAGCCACGTGATCAGTGCATGATCAGCCACGTGATCAGTGCATGATCAGCCACGTGATCAGTGCATGATCAGTCACGTGACCAGTACATGGTAGCTACGTGATCAGTGCATGATCAGCCACGTGATCAGTGCATGATAGCCACGTGATCAGTGCATGATAGCCACGTGATCAGTGCATGATCAGTCACGTGATCAGTGCATGATCAGCCACGTGATCAGTGCATGATATCCACGTGATCAGTGCATGACAGCCACGTGATCAGTGCATGATAGCCACGTGATCAGTGCATGATCAGTCACGTGATCATGTGTGATCAGCCACGTGATCAGTGCATGATCAGCCACGTGATCAGTGCATGATCAATTACGTGATCAGTGCATGATCAGTCACGTGACCAGTACATGGTTGCTACGTGATCGTTGCATGATCAGCCACGTGAGCAGTGCATGATAGCCACGTGATCAGTGCATGATCAGTCACGTGATCAGTGCATGATCAGTCACGTGATCAGTGCATGATCATTTACGTGATCAGTGCATGATCAGTCACGTGACCAGTATATGGTAGCTACGTGATCATTGCATGACAGCCACGTGAGCAGTGCATGATAGCCACGTGATGTATGCATGAGTTACGTGAGCAGTGTATGATCAGCCACGTGATCAGTGCATGAGTGTCACGTGATCAGTGCATGATATGTCACGTGACAGGTGTGTGATCAGCCACGTGATCAGTGCATGTTCAGCCACGTGATCAGTGCATGATAGCCACGTGATCAGTGCATGATCAGTTACGTGATCAGTGTATGATCAGCCACGTGATCAGTGCATGGTCAGACACGTGATCAGTGTATGATCAGCCACGTGATCAGTGCATGATAGCCACGTGATCAGTGCATGATCAGTCACGTGATCAGTGCATGATCAGTCACGTGATCAGTGCATGATCAGCCACGTGATCAGTGCATGATCAATTACGTGATCAGTGCATGATCAGTCACGTGACCAGTACATGGTTGCTACGTGATCATTGCATGATCAGCCACGTGATCAGTGCATGATAGCCACGTGATCAGTGCATGATCAGTCACGTGATCAGTGCATGATCAGTCACGTGATCAGTGCATGATCATTTACGTGATCAGTGCATGATCAGTCACGTGACCAGTATATGGAAGCTACGTGATCAGTGCATGATCAGCCACGTGATCAGTGCATGATCAGCCACGTGATCAGTGCATGATCAGTCACGTGATCAGTGCATGATCAGCCACGTGATCAGTGCATGATAGCCACGTGATCAGTGCATGATCAGTCACGTGATCAGTGCATGATCAGTCACGTGATCAGTGCATGATCAGCACGTGATCAGTGCATGTCAGTCATGTATCAGTGCATGATAGCCCGTGATCAGTGCATGATCAGTCCCGTGATCAGTGCATGATCAGCCACGTGATCAGTGCATGATAGCCACGTGATCAGTGCATGATCAGTCACGTGATCAGTGCATGATCAGCCACGTGATCAGTGCATGATAGCCACGTGATCAGTGCATGACAGTTACGTGATCAGTGCATGATCAGTCACGTGATCAGTGCATGATAGCCACGTGATCAGTGCATGATCAGTCACGTGATCAGTGTATGATCAGCCACGTGAACAGTGCATGCTCAGTCACGTGATCAGGGCCTGCTGAGCTGCGTGATTACTGTCTGCTCATCTGCTTGACAATTGCCAGCTGAGCTGCACGATTCCTGCCTGTCATCTGCTTGACAATTGCCACCTGTGCTGCATAATTCCTGCCTGCTCATCTGCTTGATTATTGCCAGCTGAGCAGCATGATTTCTCACAGCTGAGTTCCATGATTATTGCTTACTGATTCCTGCCTACTCAGCTCTTTGTTCATTGCCTCCAGAGGCACATGATCAGTGTATGACAGCAAACATGATCAGCACATGATCAGTCACATGATCAGTGCATGATAAGCCACGTGATCAGTGCATGATCAATTACGTGATCAGTGCATGATCAGTCATGTGATCAGTGCATGGTAGCTGCGTGATCAGTGCATGATCAGCCACGTGATCAGTGCATGATAGCCACGTGATCAGTGCATGATCAGCCACGTGATCAGTGCATGATCAGTCACGTGATCAGTGCATGATCAGCCACGTGATCAGTGCATGATCAGTCACGTGACCAGTACATGGTAGCTACGTGATCATTGCATGATCAGCCACGTGATCAGTGCATGATAGCCACGTGATCAGTGCATGATCAGTCACGTGATACGTGTGTGATCAGCCACGTGATCAGTGCATGATATCCACGTGATCAGTGCATGATAGCCACGTGATCAGTGCATGATTAGTCACGTGATCAGTGCATGATCAGTCACGTGATACATGTGTGATCAGCCACGTGATCAGTGCATGATGAGCCACGTGATCAGTGCAGGATCAATTACGTGATCAGTGCATGATCAGTCACGTGACCAGTACATGGTTGCTACGTGATCGTTGCATGATCAGCCACGTGAGCAGAGCATGATAGCCACGTGATCAGTGCATGATCAGTCACGTGATCAGTACATGATCAGTCACGTGAACAGTGCATGATCATTTACGTGATCTGTGCATGATCAGTCACGTGACCAGTATATGGTAGCTACGTGATCATTCCATGACGAGCCACGTGAGCAGTGCATGATAGCCACGTGATGTGTGCATGATGAGTTACGTGAGCAGAGTATGATCAGCCACGTGATCAGTGCATGAGTGCCACGTGATCAGTGCATGATATGTCACGTGACAGGTGTGTGATCAGCCACGTGAACAGTGCATGTTCAGCCACGTGATCAGTGCATGATAGCCACGTGATCAGTGCATGATCAGTTACGTGAGCAGTGTATGATCAGCCACGTGATCAGTGCATGGTCAGACACGTGAACAGTGTATGATCAGCCACGTGATCAGTGCATGATATCCAAGTGATCAGTGCATGATCAATCACGTGATCAGTGTATGATCAGCCACGTGAACAGTGCATGCTCAGTCACGTGATCAGGGCCTGCTGAGCTGCGTGATTACTGTCTGCTCATCTGCTTGACAATTGCCAGCTGAGCTGCACGATTCCTGCCTGTCATCTGCTTGACAATTGCCAGCTGTGCTGCGTAATTCCTGCCTGCTCAGCTGCTTGATTATTGCCAGCTGAGCAGCATGATTCCTCACAGCTGAGTTCCATGATTATTGCCTGCTGACTGTTTGATTCGTGCCTACTCAGCTCTTTGTTTATTGCCTCCAGAGGCACATGATCAGTGTATGATAGCAAACATGATCAGTGCATGATCAGTCACATGATCAGCGCCATTAAGTCACGTGATCACTACATGATAGTCATGTGATCAGTCCATGCTCAGTCACGGTATCAGTGCATGATCAGCCACGTGATCAGTGCATGATCTGTCACATGATTAGTGTATGATCATCCACGTGATCAGTGCATGGGCAGTCATGTGATCAGTGCATGATATAGACGTGATCAGTGCATGATCAGTCTCGTGATCAGTGCATGATAGCCACGTGATCAGTGCATGATCAGTCACCTGATGGGTGTATGATCATTCACGTGACCTGTACATGGTAGCTACATGATCATTGCATGATCAGCCACGTGATCAGTGCATGATAGCCACGTGATCAGTGCATGATCAGTCACGTGATCAGTGCATGATCAGTCACGTGATCAGTGCATGATCAGCCACGTGATCAGTGCATGATCAGCCACGTGATCAGTGCATGATCAGTCACGTGATCAGTGCATGATAGCTGTGATCAGTGCATGATCAGCCACGTGATCAGTGCATGATAGCCACGTGATCAGTGCATGATCAGTCACGTGATCAGTGCATGATCAGTCACGTGATCAGTGCATGATCAGCCACGTGATCAGTGCATGATCAGTTACGTGATCAGTGCATGATCAGTCACGTGATCAGTACATGGTAGCTACGTGATCAGTGCATGATCAGCCACGTGATCAGTGCATGATAGCCACGTGATCAGTGCATGATCAGTCACGTGATCAGTGCATGATCAGTCACGTGATCAGTGCATGATCAGCCACGTGATCAGTGCATGATCAGTCACGTGATCAGTGCATGATAGCCACGTGATCAGTGCATGATCAGCCACGTGATCAGTGCATGATAGCCACGTGATCAGTGCATGATCAGTTACGTGAGCAGTGTATGATCAGCCACGTGATCAGTGCATGGTCAGACACGTGAACAGTGTATGATCAGCCACGTGATCAGTGCATGATCAGTCACGTGATCAGTGCATGATCATCACGTGATCAGTGTATGATCAGCCACGTGAACAGTGCATGCTCAGTCACGTGATCAGGGCCTGCTGAGCTGCGTGATTACTGTCTGCTCATCTGCTTGACAATTGCCAGCTGAGCTGCACGATTCCTGCCTGTCATCTGCTTGACAATTGCCAGCTGTGCTGCGTAATTCCTGCCTGCTCAGCTGCTTGATTATTGCCAGCTGAGCAGCATGATTCCTCACACCTGAGTTCCATGATTATTGCCTGCTGACTGTTTGATTCATGCCTACTCAGCTCTTTGTTTATTGCCTCCAGAGGCACATGATCAGTGTATGATAGCAAACATGATCAGCGCATGATCAGTCACATGATCAGCGCCATTAAGTCACGTGATCACTACATGATAGTCATGTGATCAGTCCATGCTCAGTCACGGTATCAGTGCATGATCAGCCACGTGATCAGTGCATGATCAGCCACGTGATCAGTGCATGATAGCCACGTGATCAGTGCATGATCAGTCACGTGATCAGTGCATGATCAGGCACGTGATCAGTGCATGATCAGCCACGTGATCAGTGCATGATCAGCCACGTGATCAGTGCATGATAGCCACGTGATCAGTGCATGATCAGTCACGTGATCAGTGCATGATCAGTCACGTGATCAGTGCATGATCAGCCACGTGATCAGTGCATGATAGCCACGTGATCAGTGCATGATCAGTCACGTGATCAGTGCATGATCAGTCACGTGATCAGTGCATGATCAGTCACTGATCAGTGCATGATCAGCCACGTGATCAGTGCATGATCAGTCACGTGATCAGTGCATGATAGCTACGTGATCAGTGCATGATCAGCCACGTGATCAGTGCATGATAGCCACGTGATCAGTGCATGATCAGTCACGTGATCAGTGCATGATCAGTCACGTGATCAGTGCATGATCAGCCACGTGATCAGTGCATGATCAGCCACGTGATCAGTGCATGATCAGTCACGTGATCAGTGCATGATCAGCCACGTGATCAGTGCATGATCAGTCACGTGATCAGTGCATGATTATAGACGTGATCAGTGCATGATCAGTCACGTGATCAGTGCATGATAGCCACGTGATCAGTGCATGATCAGTCACGTGATCAGTGCATGATCAGTCACGTGATCAGTGCATGATAGCCACGTGATCAGTGCATGATCAGCCACGTGATCAGTGCATGATAGCCACGTGATCAGTGCATGATCAGTCACGTGATCAGTGCATGATCAGTCACGTGATCAGTGCATGATCAGCCACGTGATCAGTGCATGATCAATTACGTGATCAGTGCATGATCAGTCACGTGATCAGTGCATGGTAGCTGCGTGATCAGTGCATGATCAGCCACGTGATCAGTGCATGATAGCCACGTGATCAGTGCATGATCAGTCACGTGATCAGTGCATGATCAGTCACGTGATCAGTGCATGATCAGCCACGTGATCAGTGCATGATCAGTTACGTGATCAGTGCATGATCAGTCACGTGACCAGTACATGGTAGCTGCGTGATCAGTGCATGATCAGCCACGTGATCAGTGCATGATAGCCACGTGATCAGTGCATGATCAGTCACGTGATCAGTGCATGATCAGCCACGTGATCAGTGCATGATCAGCCACGTGATCAGTGCATGATCAGTCACGTGATCAGTGCATGATAGCCACGTGATCAGTGCATGATCAGCCACGTGATCAGTGCATGATAGCCACGTGATCAGTGCATGATCAGTTACGTGAGCAGTGTATGATCAGCCACGTGATCAGTGCATGGTCAGACACGTGATCAGTGTATGATCAGCCACGTGATCAGTGCATGATAGTCACGTGATCAGTGCATGATCATCACGTGATCAGTGTATGATCAGCCACGTGAACAGTGCATGCTCAGTCACGTGATCAGGGCCTGCTGAGCTGCGTGATTACTGTCTGCTCATCTGCTTGACAATTGCCAGCTGAGCTGCACGATTCCTGCCTGTCATCTGCTTGACAATTGCCAGCTGTGCTGCGTAATTCCTGCCTGCTCAGCTGCTTGATTATTGCCAGCTGAGCAGCATGATTCCTCACACCTGAGTTCCATGATTATTGCCTGCTGACTGTTTGATTCGTGCCTACTCAGCTCTTTGTTTATTGCCTCCAGAGGCACATGATCAGTGTATGATAGCAAACATGATCAGCGCATGATCAGTCACATGATCAGCGCCATTAAGTCACGTGATCACTACATGATAGTCATGTGATCAGTCCATGCTCAGTCACGGTATCAGTGCATGATCAGCCACGTGATCAGTGCATGATCAGCAAGGTGATCAGTGCATGATAGCCACGTGATCAGTGCATGATCAGTCACGTGATCAGTGCATGATCAGGCACGTGATCAGTGCATGATCAGCCACGTGATCAGTGCATGATCAGCCACGTGATCAGTGCATGATCAGCCACGTGATCAGTGCATGATCAGTCACGTGATCAGTGCATGATCAGTCACGTGATCAGTGCATGATCAGCCACGTGATCAGTGCATGATAGCCACGTGATCAGTGCATGATCAGTCACGTGATCAGTGCATGATCAGTCACGTGATCAGTGCATGATCAGTCACGTGATCAGTGCATGATCAGCCACGTGATCAGTGCATGATCAGTCACGTGATCAGTGCATGATAGCTACGTGATCAGTGCATGATCAGCCACGTGATCAGTGCATGATAGCCACGTGATCAGTGCATGATCAGTCACGTGATCAGTGCATGATCAGTCACGTGATCAGTGCATGATCAGCCACGTGATCAGTGCATGATCAGTCACGTGATCAGTGCATGATCAGTCACGTGATCAGTGCATGATCAGTCACGTGATCAGTGCATGATCAGCCACGTGATCAGTGCATGATCAATTACGTGATCAGTGCATGATCAGTCACGTGATCAGTGCATGGTAGCTACGTGATCAGTGCATGATCAGCCACGTGATCAGTGCATGATCAGCCACGTGATCAGTGCATGATAGCCACGTGATCAGTGCATGATCAGCCACGTGATCAGTGCATGATCAGCCACGTGATCAGTGCATGATCAGCCACGTGATCAGTGCATGATCAGTTACGTGAGCAGTGCATGATCAGCCACGTGATCAGTGCATGGTCAGACACGTGAACAGTGTATGATCAGCCACGTGATCAGTGCATGATATCCACGTGATCAGTGCATGATCAGTCACGTGATCAGTGTATGATCAGCCACGTGAACAGTGCATGCTCAGTCACGTGATCAGGGCCTGCTGAGCTGCGTGATTACTGTCTGCTCATCTGCTTGACAATTGCCAGCTGAGCTGCATGATTCCTGCCTGTCATCTGCTTGACAATTGCCAGCTGTGCTGCGTAATTCCTGCCTGCTCAGCTGCTTGATTATTGCCAGCTGAGCAGCATGATTCCTCACACCTGAGTTCCATGATTATTGCCTGCTGACTGTTTGATTCGTGCCTACTCAGCTCTTTGTTTATTGCCTCCAGAGGCACATGATCAGTGTATGATAGCAAACATGATCAGTGCATGATCAGTCACATGATCAGTGCCATTAAGTCACGTGATCACTACATGATAGTCATGTGATCAGTCCATGCTCAGTCACGGTATCAGTGCATGATCAGCCACGTGATCAGTGCATGATCAGCCACGTGATCAGTGCATGATCAGCCACGTGATCAGTGCATGATCAGCCACGTGATCAGTGCATGATCACGTGATCAGTGCATGATCAGTCACGTGATCAGTGCATGATCAGTCACGTGATCAGTGCATGATCAGCCACGTGATCAGTGCATGATCAGTCACGTGATCAGTGCATGATCAGTCACGTGACCAGTACATGGTAGCTACATGATCATTGCATGATCAGCCACGTGAGTGCATGATAGCCACGTGATCAGTGCATGATCAGTCACGTGATCAGTGCATGATCAGTCACGTGACCAGTGCATGGTAGCTACGTGATCAGTGCATGATCAGCCACGTGATCAGTGCATGATAGCCACGTGATCAGTGCATGATCAGTCACGTGATCAGTGCATGATCAGTCACGTGATCAGTGCATGATAGCTGTGATCAGTGCATGATCAGCCACGTGATCAGTGCATGATAGCCACGTGATCAGTGCATGATCAGTCACGTGATCAGTGCATGATCAGTCACGTGATCAGTGCATGATCAGCCACGTGATCAGTGCATGATCAGTCACGTGATCAGTGCATGATCAGCCACGTGATCAGTGCATGATAGCCACGTGATCAGTGCATGATCAGTCACGTGATCAGTGCATGATCAGTCACGTGATCAGTGCATGATCAGTCACGTGATCAGTGCATGATCAGCCACGTGATCAGTGCATGATCAGCCACGTGATCAGTGCATGATCAGTCACGTGATCAGTGCATGGTAGCTACGTGATCAGTGCATGATCAGCCACGTGATCAGTGCATGACAGCCACGTGATCAGTGCATGATCAGCCACGTGATCAGTGCATGATCAGTCACGTGATCAGTGCATGATCATCCACGTGATCAGTGCATGATCAGTCACGTGATCAGTGCATGATATAGACGTGATCAGTGCATGATCAGTCACGTGATCAGTGCATGATAGCCACGTGATCAGTGCATGATCAGTCACGTGATCATGTGTGATCAGCCACGTGATCAGTGCATGATCAGCCACGTGATCAGTGCATGATCAATTACGTGATCAGTGCATGATCAGTCACGTGACCAGTACATGGTAGCTACGTGATCATTGCATGATCAGCCACGTGATCAGTGCATGATAGCCACGTGATCAGTGCATGATAGCCACGTGATCAGTGCATGATCAGTCATGTGATACGTGTGTGATCAGCCACGTGATCAGTGCATGATATCCACGTGATCAGTGCATGACAGCCACGTGATCAGTGCATGAGAGCCACGTGATCAGTGCATGATCAGTCACGTGATACATGTGTGATCAGCCACGTGATCAGTGCATGATGAGCCACGTGATCAGTGCAGGATCAATTACGTGATCAGTGCATGATCAGTCACGTGACCAGTACATGGTTGCTACGTGATCGTTGCATGATCAGCCACGTGAGCAGAGCATGATAGCCACGTGATCAGTGCATGATCAGTCACGTGATCAGTACATGATCAGTCACGTGAACAGTGCATGATCATTTACGTGATCTGTGCATGATCAGTCACGTGACCAGTATATGGTAGCTACGTGATCATTCCATGACGAGCCACGTGAGCAGTGCATGATAGCCACGTGATGTGTGCATGAGTTACGTGAGCAGAGTATGATCAGCCACGTGATCAGTGCATGAGTGCCACGTGATCAGTGCATGATATGTCACGTGACAGGTGTGTGATCAGCCACGTGAACAGTGCATGTTCAGCCACGTGATCAGTGCATGATAGCCACGTGATCAGTGCATGATCAGTTACGTGAGCAGTGTATGATCAGCCACGTGATCAGTGCATGGTCAGACACGTGAACAGTGTATGATCAGCCACGTGATCAGTGCATGATATCCAAGTGATCAGTGCATGATCATCACGTGATCAGTGTATGATCAGCCACGTGAACAGTGCATGCTCAGTCACGTGATCTGGGCCTGCTGAGCTGCGTGATTACTGTCTGCTCATCTGCTTGACAATTGCCAGCTGAGCTGCACGATTCCTGCCTGTCATCTGCTTGACAATTGCCAGCTGTGCTGCGTAATTCCTGCCTGCTCAGCTGCTTGATTATTGCCAGCTGAGCAGCATGATTCCTCACACCTGAGTTCCATGATTATTGCCTGCTGACTGTTTGATTCGTGCCTACTCAGCTCTTTGTTTATTGCCTCCAGAGGCACATGATCAGTGTATGATAGCAAACATGATCAGCGCATGATCAGTCACATGATCAGCGCCATTAAGTCACGTGATCACTACATGATAGTCATGTGATCAGTCCATGCTCAGTCACGGTATCAGTGCATGATCAGCCACGTGATCAGTGCATGATAGCCACGTGATCAGTGCATGATAGCCACGTGATCAGTGCATGATCAGCCACGTGATCAGTGCATGATGCACGTGATCAGTGCATGATCAGTCACGTGATCAGTGCATGACCAGGCAGGTGATCAGTGCATGATCAGCCACGTGATCAGTGCATGATAGCCACGTGATCAGTGCATGATCAGTCACGTGATCAGTGCATGATCAGTCACGTGACCAGTACATGGTAGCTACATGATCATTGCATGATCAGCCACGTGATAGTGCATGATAGCCACGTGATCAGTGCATGATCAGTCACGTGATCAGTGCATGATCAGTCACGTGATCAGTGCATGATCAGGCACGTGATCAGTGCATGATCAGCCACGTGATCAGTGCATGATAGCCACGTGATCAGTGCATGATCAGTCACGTGATCAGTGCATGATCAGTCACGTGATCAGTGCATGATCAGCCACGTGATCAGTGCATGATCAATTACGTGATCAGTGCATGATCAGTCACGTGACCAGTACATGGTAGCTACGTGATCAGTGCATGATCAGCCACGTGATCAGTGCATGATAGCCACGTGATCAGTGCATGATCAGTCACGTGATCAGTGCATGATCAGCCACGTGATCAGTGCATGATCAGTTACGTGATCAGTGCATGATCAGTCACGTGACCAGTACATGGTAGCTACGTGATCAGTGCATGATCAGCCACGTGATCAGTGCATGATAGCCACGTGATCAGTGCATGATCAGTCACGTGATCAGTGCATGATCAGTCACGTGATCAGTGCATGATCAGCCACGTGATCAGTGCATGATCAGTCACGTGACAGTGCATGATAGCCACGTGATCAGTGCATGATCAGCCACGTGATCAGTGCATGATAGCCACGTGATCAGTGCATGATCAGTTACGTGAGCAGTGTATGATCAGCCACGTGATCAGTGCATGGTCAGACACGTGAACAGTGTATGATCAGCCACGTGATCAGTGCATGATAGTCACGTGATCAGTGCATGATCATCACGTGATCAGTGTATGATCAGCCACGTGAACAGTGCATGCTCAGTCACGTGATCTGGGCCTGCTGAGCTGCGTGATTACTGTCTGCTCATCTGCTTGACAATTGCCAGCTGAGCTGCACGATTCCTGCCTGTCATCTGCTTGACAATTGCCAGCTGTGCTGCGTAATTCCTGCCTGCTCAGCTGCTTGATTATTGCCAGCTGAGCAGCATGATTCCTCACACCTGAGTTCCATGATTATTGCCTGCTGACTGTTTGATTCGTGCCTACTCAGCTCTTTGTTTATTGCCTCCAGAGGCACATGATCAGTGTATGATAGCAAACATGATCAGCGCATGATCAGTCACATGATCAGCGCCATTAAGTCACGTGATCACTACATGATAGTCATGTGATCAGTCCATGCTCAGTCACGGTATCAGTGCATGATCAGCCACGTGATCAGTGCATGATCAGCCAGGTGATCAGTGCATGATAGCCATGTGATCAGTGCATGATCAGTCACGTGATCAGTGCATGATCAGTCACGTGATCAGTGCATGATCAGCCACGTGATCAGTGCATGATCAGTCACCTGATGGGTGTATGATCAGTCACGTGACCAGTACATGGTAGCTACATGATCATTGCATGATCAGCCACGTGAGTAGTGCATGATAGCCACGTGATCAGTGCATGATCAGTCACGTGATCAGTGCATGATCAGTCACGTGACAGTGCATGATCAGCCACGTGATCAGTGCATGATAGCCACGTGATCAGTGCATGATCAGTCACGTGATCAGTGCATGATCAGTCACGTGATCAGTGCATGATCAGCCACGTGATCAGTGCATGATAGCCACGTGATCAGTGCATGATCAGCCACGTGATCAGTGCATGATAGCCACGTGATCAGTGCATGATCAGTCACGTGATCAGTGCATGATCAGCCACGTGATCAGTGCATGATCAGCCACGTGATCAGTGCATGATCAATTACGTGATCAGTGCATGATCAGTCACGTGACCAGTACATGGTAGCTACGTGATCATTGCATGATCAGCCACGTGATCAGTGCATGATAGCCACGTGATCAGTGCATGATCAGTCACGTGATCAGTGCATGATCAGCCACGTGATCAGTGCATGATCAGTTACGTGATCAGTGCATGATCAGTCACGTGATCAGTGCATGATCAGTCACGTGATCAGTGCATGATCAGCCACGTGATCAGTGCATGATCAGCCACGTGATCAGTGCATGATCAGCCACGTGATCAGTGCATGATCAGCCACGTGATCAGTGCATGATCAGCCACGTGATCAGTGCATGATCAGTTACGTGAGCAGTGTATGATCAGCCACGTGATCAGTGCATGGTCAGACACGTGAACAGTGTATGATCAGCCACGTGATCAGTGCATGATATCCACGTGATCAGTGCATGATCATCACGTGATCAGTGTATGATCAGCCACGTGAACAGTGCATGCTCAGTCACGTGATCTGGGCCTGCTGAGCTGCGTGATTACTGTCTGCTCATCTGCTTGACAATTGCCAGCTGAGCTGCACGATTCCTGCCTGTCATCTGCTTGACAATTGCCAGCTGTGCTGCGTAATTCCTGCCTGCTCAGCTGCTTGATTATTGCCAGCTGAGCAGCATGATTCCTCACACCTGAGTTCCATGATTATTGCCTGCTGACTGTTTGATTCGTGCCTACTCAGCTCTTTGTTTATTGCCTCCAGAGGCACATGATCAGTGTATGATAGCAAACATGATCAGCGCATGATCAGTCACATGATCAGCGCCATTAAGTCACGTGATCACTACATGATAGTCATGTGATCAGTCCATGCTCAGTCACGGTATCAGTGCATGATCAGCCACGTGATCAGTGCATGATCTGTCACATGATTAGTGTATGATCATCCACGTGATCAGTGCATGGGCAGTCATGTGATCAGTGCATGATATAGACGTGATCAGTGCATGATCAGTCTCGTGATCAGTGCATGATAGCCACGTGATCAGTGCATGATCAGTCACGTGATCATGTGTGATCAGCCACGTGATCAGTGCATGATCAGCCACGTGATCAGTGCATGATCAGCCACGTGATCAGTGCATGATCAGTCACGTGATCAGTGCATGGTAGCTACGTGATCAGTGCATGATCAGCCACGTGATCAGTGCATGATAGCCACGTGATCAGTGCATGATAGCCACGTGATCAGTGCATGATCAGTCACGTGATCGTGTGTGATCAGCCACGTGATCAGTGCATGATATCCACGTGATCAGTGCATGATCAGCCACGTGATCAGTGCATGATAGCCACGTGATCAGTGCATGAGTCACGTGATCAGTGCATGATCAGCCACGTGATCAGTGCATGATGCCACGTGATCAGTGCATGATCAGTCACGTGATCAGTGCATGATCAGCCACGTGATCAGTGCATGATCAGCCACGTGATCAGTGCATGATAGCCACGTGATCAGTGCATGATCAGTCACGTGATCAGTGCATGATCAGCCACGTGATCAGTGCATGATCAGCCACGTGATCAGTGCATGATCAATTACGTGATCAGTGCATGATCAGTCACGTGATCAGTACATGGTTGCTACGTGATCATTGCATGATCAGCCACGTGATCAGTGCATGATAGCCACGTGATCAGTGCATGATCAGTCACGTGATCAGTGCATGATCAGTCACGTGATCAGTGCATGATCATTTACGTGATCAGTGCATGATCAGTCACGTGACCAGTATATGGTAGCTACGTGATCAGTGCATGACAGCCACGTGATCAGTGCATGATAGCCACGTGATGTGTGCATGAGTTACGTGATCAGTGTATGATCAGCCACGTGATCAGTGCATGAGTGCCACGTGATCAGTGCATGATAGTCACGTGATCAGTGCATGATCAGCCACGTGATCAGTGCATGATCAGCCACGTGATCAGTGCATGATAGCCACGTGATCAGTGCATGATCAGTTACGTGATCAGTGCATGATCAGCCACGTGATCAGTGCATGGTCAGTCACGTGATCAGTGCATGATCAGCCACGTGATCAGTGCATGATAGCCACGTGATCAGTGCATGATCAGTCACGTGATCAGTGCATGATCAGCCACGTGATCAGTGCATGATCAGTTACGTGATCAGTGCATGATCAGTCACGTGACCAGTACATGGTAGCTACGTGATCATTGCATGATCAGCCACGTGAGCAGTGCATGATAGCCACGTGATGTGTGCATGAGTTACGTGATCAGTGTATGATCAGCCACGTGATCAGTGCATGAGTGCCACGTGATCAGTGCATGATATGTCACGTGACAGGTGTGTGATCAGCCACGTGATCAGTGCATGTTCAGCCACGTGATCAGTGCATGATAGCCACGTGATCAGTGCATGATCAGTTACGTGAGCAGTGTATGATCAGCCACGTGATCAGTGCATGGTCAGACACGTGAACAGTGTATGATCAGCCACGTGATCAGTGCATGATATCCACGTGATCAGTGCATGATCATCACGTGATCAGTGTATGATCAGCCACGTGAACAGTGCATGCTCAGTCACGTGATCTGGGCCTGCTGAGCTGCGTGATTACTGTCTGCTCATCTGCTTGACAATTGCCAGCTGAGCTGCACGATTCCTGCCTGTCATCTGCTTGACAATTGCCAGCTGTGCTGCGTAATTCCTGCCTGCTCAGCTGCTTGATTATTGCCAGCTGAGCAGCATGATTCCTCACACCTGAGTTCCATGATTATTGCCTGCTGACTGTTTGATTCGTGCCTACTCAGCTCTTTGTTTATTGCCTCCAGAGGCACATGATCAGTGTATGATAGCAAACATGATCAGCGCATGATCAGTCACATGATCAGCGCCATTAAGTCACGTGATCACTACATGATAGTCATGTGATCAGTCCATGCTCAGTCACGGTATCAGTGCATGATCAGCCACGTGATCAGTGCATGATCTGTCACAAGATTAGTGTATGATCATCCACGTGATCAGTGCATGGGCAGTCATGTGATCAGTGCATGATATAGACGTGATCAGTGCATGATCAGTCTCGTGATCAGTGCATGATCAGCCACGTGATCAGTGCATGATCAGCCACGTGATCAGTGCATGATCAGTCACGTGATCAGTGCATGATCAGTCACGTGATCAGTGCATGATAGCCACGTGATCAGTGCATGATCAGTCACGTGATCAGTGCATGATCAGTCACGTGACCAGTACATGGTAGCTACGTGATCAGTGCATGATCAGCCACGTGATCAGTGCATGATAGCCACGTGATCAGTGCATGATCAGTCACGTGATCAGTGCATGATCAGTCACGTGATCAGTGCATGATAGCTGCGTGATCAGTGCATGATCAGCCACGTGATCAGTGCATGATAGCCACGTGATCAGTGCATGATCAGTCACGTGATCAGTGCATGATCAGTCACGTGATCAGTGCATGATCAGCCACGTGATCAGTGCATGATCAGCCACGTGATCAGTGCATGATCAGTCACGTGATCAGTGCATGATCAGCCACGTGATCAGTGCATGATCAGTCACGTGATCAGTGCATGATATCCACGTGATCAGTGCATGATCAGCCACGTGATCAGTGCATGAGAGCCACGTGATCAGTGCATGATCAGTCACGTGATACATGTGTGATCAGCCACGTGATCAGTGCATGATGAGCCACGTGATCAGTGCAGGATCAATTACGTGATCAGTGCATGATCAGTCACGTGACCAGTACATGGTTGCTACGTGATCGTTGCATGATCAGCCACGTGAGCAGTGCATGATAGCCACGTGATCAGTGCATGATCAGTCACGTGATCAGTACATGATCAGTCACGTGAACAGTGCATGATCATTTACGTGATCTTTGCATGATCAGTCACGTGACCAGTATATGGTTGCTACGTGATCATTCCATGACGAGCCACGTGAGCAGTGCATGATAGCCACGTGATGTGTGCATGAGTTACGTGAGCAGAGTATGATCAGCCACGTGATCAGTGCATGAGTGCCACGTGATCAGTGCATGATATGTCACGTGACAGGTGTGTGATCAGCCACGTGAACAGTGCATGTTCAGCCACGTGATCAGTGCATGATAGCCACGTGATCAGTGCATGATCAGTTACGTGAGCAGTGTATGATCAGCCACGTGATCAGTGCATGGTCAGACACGTGAACAGTGTATGATCAGCCACGTGATCAGTGCATGATATCCAAGTGATCAGTGCATGATCATCACGTGATCAGTGTATGATCAGCCACGTGAACAGTGCATGCTCAGTCACGTGATCTGGGCCTGCTGAGCTGCGTGATTACTGTCTGCTCATCTGCTTGACAATTGCCAGCTGAGCTGCACGATTCCTGCCTGTCATCTGCTTGACAATTGCCAGCTGTGCTGCGTAATTCCTGCCTGCTCAGCTGCTTGATTATTGCCAGCTGAGCAGCATGATTCCTCACACCTGAGTTCCATGATTATTGCCTGCTGACTGTTTGATTCGTGCCTACTCAGCTCTTTGTTTATTGCCTCCAGAGGCACATGATCAGTGTATGATAGCAAACATGATCAGCGCATGATCAGTCACATGATCAGCGCCATTAAGTCACGTGATCACTACATGATAGTCATGTGATCAGTCCATGCTCAGTCACGGTATCCGTGCATGATCAGCCACGTGATCAGTGCATGATCTGTCACATGATTAGTGTATGATCATCCACGTGATCAGTGCATGGGCAGTCATGTGATCAGTGCATGATATAGACGTGATCAGTGCATGATCAGTCTCGTGATCAGTGCATGATAGCCACGTGATCAGTGCATGATCAGTCACCTGATGGGTGTATGATCATTCACGTGACCTGTACATGGTAGCTACATGATCATTGCATGATCAGCCACGTGAGTAGTGCATGATAGCCACGTGATCACTGCATGATCAGTCACGTGATCAGTGCATGATCAGTCATGTGACCAGTACATGGTAGCTGCGTGATCATGGCATGATCAGCCACGTGAGCAGTGCATGATAGCCACGTGATCAGTGCATGATCAGACACGTGATCAGTGCATGATCAGTCACGTGATCAGTGCATGATCAGCCACGTGATCAGTGCATGATCAGGCACGTGATCAGTGTATGTCAGCCACGTGATCAGTGCATGATAGCCACGTGATCAGTGCATGATCAGTCACGTGATCAGTGCATGATCAGTCACGTGATCAGTGCATGATCAGCCACGTGATCAGTGCATGATCAGCCACATGATCAGTGCATGATCAATTACGTGATCAGTGCATGATCAGTCACGTGACCAGTACATGGTAGCTACGTGATCATTGCATGATCAGCCACGTGATCAGTGCATGATAGCCACGTGATCAGTGCATGATAGCCACGTGATCAGTGCATGATCAGTCATGTGATACGTGTGATCAGCCACGTGATCAGTGCATGATATCCACGTGATCAGTGCATGACAGCCACGTGATCAGTGCATGATCAGCCACGTGATCAGTGCATGATCAGTCACGTGATCAGTGCATGATCAGCCACGTGATCAGTGCATGATAGCCACGTGATCAGTGCATGATCAGCCACGTGATCAGTGCATGATCAGTCACGTGATAGTGCATGATCAGCCACGTGATCAGTGCATGATCAGCCACGTGATCAGTGCATGATCAGTCACGTGATCAGTGTGATCAGCCACGTGATCAGTGCATGATCAGCCACGTGATCAGTGCATGATCAATTACGTGATCAGTGCATGATCAGTCACGTGACCAGTACATGGTTGCTACGTGATCATTGCATGATCAGCCACGTGAGCAGTGCATGATAGCCACGTGATCAGTGCATGATCAGTCACGTGATCAGTGCATGATCAGTCACGTGATCAGTGCATGATCAGTCACGTGATCAGTGCATGATTGCCACGTGATCAGTGCATGATCAGCCACGTGATCAGTGCATGATAGCCACGTGATCAGTGCATGAGTTACGTGAGCAGTGTATGATCAGCCACGTGATCAGTGCATGGTCAGACACGTGAACAGTGTATGATCAGCCACGTGATCAGTGCATGATATCCAAGTGATCAGTGCATGATCATCACGTGATCAGTGTATGATCAGCCACGTGAACAGTGCATGCTCAGTCACGTGATCTGGGCCTGCTGAGCTGCGTGATTACTGTCTGCTCATCTGCTTGACAATTGCCAGCTGAGCTGCACGATTCCTGCCTGTCATCTGCTTGACAATTGCCAGCTGTGCTGCGTAATTCCTGCCTGCTCAGCTGCTTGATTATTGCCAGCTGAGCAGCATGATTCCTCACACCTGAGTTCCATGATTATTGCCTGCTGACTGTTTGATTCGTGCCTACTCAGCTCTTTGTTTATTGCCTCCAGAGGCACATGATCAGTGTATGATAGCAAACATGATCAGTGCATGATCAGTCACATGATCAGCGCCATTAAGTCACGTGATCACTACATGATAGTCATGTGATCAGTCCATGCTCAGTCACGTGATCAGTGCATGATCAGCCACGTGATCAGTGCATGGGCAGTCATGTGATCAGTGCATGATATAGACGTGATCAGTGCATGATCAGTCAGTGATCAGTGCATGATAGCCACGTGATCAGTGCATGATCAGTCACCTGATGGGTGTATGATCATTCACGTGACCTGTACATGGTAGCTACATGATCATTGCATGATCAGCCACGTGAGTAGTGCATGATAGCCACGTGATCAGTGCATGATCAGTCACGTGATCAGTGCATGATCAGTCATGTGACCAGTACATGGTAGCTGCGTGATCATGCATGATCAGCCACGTGATCAGTGCATGATAGCCACGTGATCAGTGCATGATCAGTCACGTGATCAGTGCATGATCAGTCACGTGATCAGTGCATGATCAGTCACGTGATCAGTGCATGATAGCTGCGTGATCAGTGCATGATCAGCCACGTGATCAGTGCATGATAGCCACGTGATCAGTGCATGATCAGCCACGTGATCAGTGCATGATCAGTCACGTGATCAGTGCATGATCAGCCACGTGATCAGTGCATGATCAGCCACGTGATCAGTGCATGATCAGCCACGTGATCAGTGCATGATCAGCCACGTGATCAGTGCATGATCAGTCACGTGATCAGTGCATGATCAGTCACGTGATCAGTGTATGATCAGCCACGTGAACAGTGCATGCTCAGTCACGTGATCAGGGCCTGCTGAGCTGCGTGATTACTGTCTGCTCATCTGCTTGACAATTGCCAGCTGAGCTGCACGATTCCTGCCTGTCATCTGCTTGACAATTGCCAGCTGTGCTGCGTAATTCCTGCCTGCTCAGCTACTTGATTATTGCCAGCTGAGCAGCATGATTTCTCAGAGCTGAGTTCCATGATTATAGCCTGCTGACTGATTCGTGCCTACTCAGCTCTTTGTTCATTGCCTCCAGAGGCACATGATCAGTGTATGATAGCAAACATGATCAGTGCATGATCAGTCACATGATCAGTGCATGATAAGCCACGTGATCAGTGCATGATCAGTTACGTGATCAGTGCATGATCAGTCACGTGACAGTGCATGGTAGCTACGTGATCAGTGCATGATCAGCCACGTGATCAGTGCATGATAGCCACGTGATCAGTGCATGATCAGTCACGTGATCAGTGCATGATCAGTCACGTGATCAGTGCATGATCAGTCACGTGATCAGTGCATGATCAATCACGTGATCAGTGCATGATCAGTCACGTGACCAGTGCATGGCAGCTCCGTGATCATTGCATGATCAGCCACGTGATCAGTGCATGATAGCCACGTGATCAGTGCATGATAGCCACGTGATCAGTGCATGATCAGTCACGTGATCGTGTGTGATCAGCCACGTGATCAGTGCATGATATCCACGTGATCAGTGCATGATAGCCACGTGATCAGTGCATGATCAGTCACGTGATCAGTGCATGATCAGTCACGTGATCAGTGTGATCAGCCACGTGATCAGTGCATGATCAGCCACGTGATCAGTGCATGATCAATCACGTGATCAGTGCATGATCAGTCACGTGATCAGTGCATGATAGCTACGTGATCAGTGCATGATCAGCCACGTGATCAGTGCATGATAGCCACGTGATCAGTGCATGATCAGCCACGTGATCAGTGCATGATCAGCCACGTGATCAGTGCATGATCAGTCACGTGATCATGTGATCAGCCACGTGATCAGTGCATGATCAGCCACGTGATCAGTGCATGATCAATTACGTGATCAGTGCATGATCAGTCACGTGACAGTACATGGTTGCTACGTGATCATTGCATGATCAGCCACGTGAGCAGTGCATGATAGCCACGTGATCAGTGCATGATCAGTCACGTGATCAGTGCATGATCAGTCACGTGATCAGTGCATGATCATTCACGTGATCAGTGCATGATCAGTCACGTGACCAGTATATGGTAGCTACGTGATCATTGCATGATCAGCCACGTGATCAGTGCATGATAGCCACGTGATGTGTGCATGAGTCACGTGATCAGTGCATGATCAGCCACGTGATCAGTGCATGAGTGCCACGTGATCAGTGCATGATAGTCACGTGATCAGTGTGTGATCAGCCACGTGATCAGTGCATGATCAGCCACGTGATCAGTGCATGATAGCCACGTGATCAGTGCATGATCAGTTACGTGATCAGTGCATGATCAGCCACGTGATCAGTGCATGGTCAGCACGTGATCAGTGCATGATCAGCCACGTGATCAGTGCATGATAGCCACGTGATCAGTGCATGATCAGTCACGTGATCAGTGCATGATCAGCCACGTGATCAGTGCATGATCATTTACGTGATCAGTGCATGATCAGTCACGTGACCAGTACATGGTAGCTACGTGATCATTGCATGATCAGCCACGTGAGCAGTGCATGATAGCCACGTGATGTGTGCATGAGTTACGTGAGCAGAGTATGATCAGCCACGTGATCAGTGCATGAGTGCCACGTGATCAGTGCATGATATGTCACGTGACAGGTGTGTGATCAGCCACGTGAACAGTGCATGTTCAGCCACGTGATCAGTGCATGATAGCCACGTGATCAGTGCATGATCAGTTACGTGAGCAGTGTATGATCAGCCACGTGATCAGTGCATGGTCAGACACGTGAACAGTGTATGATCAGCCACGTGATCAGTGCATGATATCCAAGTGATCAGTGCATGATCATCACGTGATCAGTGTATGATCAGCCACGTGAACAGTGCATGCTCAGTCACGTGATCTGGGCCTG
The DNA here is from genome assembly GCF_032452875.1 of Bos javanicus. Taxonomy (NCBI): domain Eukaryota; kingdom Metazoa; phylum Chordata; class Mammalia; order Artiodactyla; family Bovidae; genus Bos; species Bos javanicus. Next base: position 418,314 of record NW_026893762.1, read on the forward strand.
CTGAGCTGCGTGATTACTGTCTGCTCATCTGCTTGACAATTGCCAGCTGAGCTGCACGATTCCTGCCTGTCATCTGCTTGACAATTGCCAGCTGTGCTGCGTAATTCCTGCCTGCTCAGCTGCTTGATTATTGCCAGCTGAGCAGCATGATTCCTCACACCTGAGTTCCATGATTATTGCCTGCTGACTGTTTGATTCGTGCCTACTCAGCTCTTTGTTTATTGCCTCCAGAGGCACATGATCAGTGTATGATAGCAAACATGATCAGTGCATGATCAGTCACATGATCAGCGCCATTAAGTCACGTGATCACTACATGATAGTCATGTGATCAGTCCATGCTCAGTCACGGTATCAGTGCATGATCAGCCACGTGATCAGTGCATGATCAGCAAGGTGATCAGTGCATGATAGCCATGTGATCAGTGCATGATTAGTCACGTGATCAGTGCATGATCAGTCAGGTGATCAGTGCATGATCAGCCACGTGATCAGTGCATGATCAGTCACCTGATGGGTGTATGATCAGTCACGTGACCTGTACATGGTAGCTACATGATCATTGCATGATCAGCCACGTGAGTAGTGCATGATAGCCACGTGATCAGTGCATGATCAGTCACGTGATCAGTGCATGATCAGTCACGTGATCAGTGCATGATCAGCCACGTGATCAGTGCATGATAGCCACGTGATCAGTGCATGATCAGTCACGTGATCAGTGCATGATCAGTCACGTGATCAGTGCATGATCAGCCACGTGATCAGTGCATGATAGCCACGTGATCAGTGCATGATCAGCCACGTGATCAGTGCATGATAGCCACGTGATCAGTGCATGATCAGTCACGTGATCAGTGCATGATCAGCCACGTGATCAGTGCATGATCAGCCACGTGATCAGTGCATGATCAATTACGTGATCAGTGCATGATCAGTCACGTGACCAGTACATGGTAGCTACGTGATCAGTGCATGATCAGCCACGTGATCAGTGCATGATAGCCACGTGATCAGTGCATGATCAGTCACGTGATCAGTGCATGATCAGCCACGTGATCAGTGCATGATCAGCCACGTGATCAGTGCATGATCAGTTACGTGATCAGTGCATGATCAGTCACGTGATCAGTGCATGATCAGTCACGTGATCAGTGCATGATCAGCCACGTGATCAGTGCATGATAGCCACGTGATCAGTGCATGATCAGCCACGTGATCAGTGCATGATCAGCCACGTGATCAGTGCATGATCAGTTACGTGAGCAGTGTATGATCAGCCACGTGATCAGTGCATGGTCAGACACGTGAACAGTGTATGATCAGCCACGTGATCAGTGCATGATATCCAAGTGATCAGTGCATGATCATCACGTGATCAGTGTATGATCAGCCACGTGAACAGTGCATGCTCAGTCACGTGATCTGGGCCTGCTGAGCTGCGTGATTACTGTCTGCTCATCTGCTTGACAATTGCCAGCTGAGCTGCACGATTCCTGCCTGTCATCTGCTTGACAATTGCCAGCTGTGCTGCGTAATTCCTGCCTGCTCAGCTGCTTGATTATTGCCAGCTGAGCAGCATGATTCCTCACACCTGAGTTCCATGATTATTGCCTGCTGACTGTTTGATTCGTGCCTACTCAGCTCTTTGTTTATTGCCTCCAGAGGCACATGATCAGTGTATGATAGCAAACATGATCAGCGCATGATCAGTCACATGATCAGCGCCATTAAGTCACGTGATCACTACATGATAGTCATGTGATCAGTCCATGCTCAGTCACGGTATCAGTGCATGATCAGCCACGTGATCAGTGCATGATAGCCACGTGATCAGTGCATGATAGCCACGTGATCAGTGCATGATCAGCCAGTGATCAGTGCATGATGCCACGTGATCAGTGCATGATCAGTCACGTGATCAGTGCATGACCAGTCAGGTGATCAGTGTATGATCAGCCACGTGATCAGTGCATGATAGCCACGTGATCAGTGCATGATCAGTCACGTGATCAGTGCATGATCAGTCACGTGACCAGTACATGGTAGCTACGTGATCATTGCATGATCAGCCACGTGAGTAGTGCATGATAGCCACGTGATCAGTGCATGATCAGTCACGTGATCAGTGCATGATCAGTCATGTGATCAGTGCATGATCAGGCACGTGATCAGTGCATGATCAGCCACGTGATCAGTGCATGATAGCCACGTGATCAGTGCATGATCAGTCACGTGATCAGTGCATGATCAGTCACGTGATCAGTGCATGATCAGCCACGTGATCAGTGCATGATCAATTACGTGATCAGTGCATGATCAGTCACGTGACCAGTACATGGTAGCTACGTGATCAGTGCATGATCAGCCACGTGATCAGTGCATGATAGCCACGTGATCAGTGCATGATCAGTCACGTGATCAGTGCATGATCAGCCACGTGATCAGTGCATGATCAGTTACGTGATCAGTGCATGATCAGTCACGTGACCAGTACATGGTAGCTCGTGATCAGTGCATGATCAGCCACGTGATCAGTGCATGATAGCCACGTGATCAGTGCATGATCATTCACGTGATCAGTGCATGATCAGCCACGTGATCAGTGCATGATCAGCCACGTGATCAGTGCATGATCAGTCACGTGACCAGTGCATGATCAGCCACGTGATCAGTGCATGATCAGCCACGTGATCAGTGCATGATAGCCACGTGATCAGTGCATGATCAGTTACGTGAGCAGTGTATGATCAGCCACGTGATCAGTGCATGGTCAGACACGTGAACAGTGTATGATCAGCCACGTGATCAGTGCATGATATCACGTGATCAGTGCATGATCATCACGTGATCAGTGTATGATCAGCCACGTGAACAGTGCATGCTCAGTCACGTGATCTGGGCCTGCTGAGCTGCGTGATTACTGTCTGCTCATCTGCTTGACAATTGCCAGCTGAGCTGCACGATTCCTGCCTGTCATCTGCTTGACAATTGCCAGCTGTGCTGCGTAATTCCTGCCTGCTCAGCTGCTTGATTATTGCCAGCTGAGCAGCATGATTCCTCACACCTGAGTTCCATGATTATTGCCTGCTGACTGTTTGATTCGTGCCTACTCAGCTCTTTGTTTATTGCCTCCAGAGGCACATGATCAGTGTATGATAGCAAACATGATCAGCGCATGATCAGTCACATGATCAGCGCCATTAAGTCACGTGATCACTACATGATAGTCATGTGATCAGTCCATGCTCAGTCACGGTATCAGTGCATGATCAGCCACGTGATCAGTGCATGATCAGCAAGGTGATCAGTGCATGATAGCCATGTGATCAGTGCATGATCAGTCACGTGATCAGTGCATGATCAGTCAGGTGATCAGTGCATGATCAGCCACGTGATCAGTGCATGATCAGTCACCTGATGGGTGTATGATCAGTCACGTGACCTGTACATGGTAGCTACATGATCATTGCATGATCAGCCACGTGAGTAGTGCATGATAGCCACGTGATCAGTGCATGATCAGTCACGTGATCAGTGCATGATCAGTCACGTGACAGTGCATGATCAGCCACGTGATCAGTGCATGATAGCCACGTGATCAGTGCATGATCAGCCACGTGATCAGTGCATGATCAGTCACGTGATCAGTGCATGATCAGCCACGTGATCAGTGCATGATAGCCACGTGATCAGTGCATGATCAGCCACGTGATCAGTGCATGATAGCCACGTGATCAGTGCATGATCAGTCACGTGATCAGTGCATGATCAGCCACGTGATCAGTGCATGATCAGCCACGTGATCAGTGCATGATCAATTACGTGATCAGTGCATGATCAGTCACGTGACCAGTACATGGTAGCTACGTGATCATTGCATGATCAGCCACGTGATCAGTGCATGATAGCCACGTGATCAGTGCATGATCAGTCACGTGATCAGTGCATGATCAGCCACGTGATCAGTGCATGATCAATTACGTGATCAGTGCATGATCAGTCACGTGATCAGTGCATGATCAGTCACGTGATCAGTGCATGATCAGCCACGTGATCAGTGCATGATCAGCCACGTGATCAGTGCATGATCAGCCACGTGATCAGTGCATGATCAGCCACGTGATCAGTGCATGATCAGTTACGTGAGCAGTGCATGATCAGCCACGTGATCAGTGCATGGTCAGACACGTGAACAGTGTATGATCAGCCACGTGATCAGTGCATGATATCCAAGTGATCAGTGCATGATCATCACGTGATCAGTGTATGATCAGCCACGTGAACAGTGCATGCTCAGTCACGTGATCTGGGCCTGCTGAGCTGCGTGATTACTGTCTGCTCATCTGCTTGACAATTGCCAGCTGAGCTGCACGATTCCTGCCTGTCATCTGCTTGACAATTGCCAGCTGTGCTGCGTAATTCCTGCCTGCTCAGCTGCTTGATTATTGCCAGCTGAGCAGCATGATTCCTCACACCTGAGTTCCATGATTATTGCCTGCTGACTGTTTGATTCGTGCCTACTCAGCTCTTTGTTTATTGCCTCCAGAGGCACATGATCAGTGTATGATAGCAAACATGATCAGTGCATGATCAGTCACATGATCAGCGCCATTAAGTCACGTGATCACTACATGATAGTCATGTGATCAGTCCATGCTCAGTCACGGTATCAGTGCATGATCAGCCACGTGATCAGTGCATGATCTGTCACATGATTAGTGTATGATCATCCACGTGATCAGTGCATGGGCAGTCATGTGATCAGTGCATGATATAGACGTGATCAGTGCATGATCAGTCTCGTGATCAGTGCATGATAGCCACGTGATCAGTGCATGATCAGTCACGTGATCATGTATGATCAGCCACGTGATCAGTGCATGATCAGCCACGTGATCAGTGCATGATCAGTTACGTGATCAGTGCATGATCAGTCACGTGATCAGTGCATGATAGCTATGTGATCAGTGCATGATCAGCCACGTGATCAGTGCATGATAGCCACGTGATCAGTGCATGATAGCCACGTGATCAGTGCATGATCAGTCATGTGATACGTGTGTGATCAGCCACGTGATCAGTGCATGATATCCACGTGATCAGTGCATGACAGCCACGTGATCAGTGCATGAGAGCCACGTGATCAGTGCATGATCAGTCACGTGATACATGTGTGATCAGCCACGTGATCAGTGCATGATGAGCCACGTGATCAGTGCAGGATCAATTACGTGATCAGTGCATGATCAGTCACGTGACCAGTACATGGTTGCTACGTGATCGTTGCATGATCAGCCACGTGAGCAGAGCATGATAGCCACGTGATCAGTGCATGATCAGTCACGTGATCAGTACATGATCAGTCACGTGAACAGTGCATGATCATTTACGTGATCAGTGCATGATCAGTCACGTGACCAGTATATGGTTACGTGATCATTCCATGACGAGCCACGTGAGCAGTGCATGATAGCCACGTGATGTGTGCATGAGTTACGTGAGCAGAGTATGATCAGCCACGTGATCAGTGCATGAGTGCCACGTGATCAGTGCATGATATGTCACGTGACAGGTGTGTGATCAGCCACGTGAACAGTGCATGTTCAGCCACGTGATCAGTGCATGATAGCCACGTGATCAGTGCATGATCAGTTACGTGAGCAGTGTATGATCAGCCACGTGATCAGTGCATGGTCAGACACGTGAACAGTGTATGATCAGCCACGTGATCAGTGCATGATATCCAAGTGATCAGTGCATGATCATCACGTGATCAGTGTATGATCAGCCACGTGAACAGTGCATGCTCAGTCACGTGATCTGGGCCTGCTGAGCTGCGTGATTACTGTCTGCTCATCTGCTTGACAATTGCCAGCTGAGCTGCACGATTCCTGCCTGTCATCTGCTTGACAATTGCCAGCTGTGCTGCGTAATTCCTGCCTGCTCAGCTGCTTGATTATTGCCAGCTGAGCAGCATGATTCCTCACACCTGAGTTCCATGATTATTGCCTGCTGACTGTTTGATTCGTGCCTACTCAGCTCTTTGTTTATTGCCTCCAGAGGCACATGATCAGTGTATGATAGCAAACATGATCAGCGCATGATCAGTCACATGATCAGCGCCATTAAGTCACGTGATCACTACATGATAGTCATGTGATCAGTCCATGCTCAGTCACGGTATCAGTGCATGATCAGCCACGTGATCAGTGCATGATAGCCACGTGATCAGTGCATGATCAGCCACGTGATCAGTGCATGATCAGCCATGTGATCAGTGCATGATGCTACGTGATCAGTGCATGATCAGTCACGTGATCAGTGCATGATCAGTCAGGTGATCAGTGTATGATCAGCCACGTGATCAGTGCATGATAGCCACGTGATCAGTGCATGATCAGTCACGTGATCAGTGCATGATCAGTCACGTGACCAGTACATGGTAGCTACATGATCATTGCATGATCAGCCACGTGAGTAGTGCATGATAGCCACGTGATCAGTGCATGATCAGTCACGTGATCAGTGCATGATCAGTCACGTGATCAGTGCATGATCAGGCACGTGATCAGTGCATGATCAGCCACGTGATCAGTGCATGATAGCCACGTGATCAGTGCATGATCAGTCACGTGATCAGTGCATGATCAGCCACGTGATCAGTGCATGATCAGCCACGTGATCAGTGCATGATCAATTACGTGATCAGTGCATGATCAGTCACGTGACCAGTACATGGTAGCTACGTGATCAGTGCATGATCAGCCACGTGATCAGTGCATGATAGCCACGTGATCAGTGCATGATCAGTCACGTGATCAGTGCATGATCAGTCACGTGATCAGTGCATGATCAGTTACGTGATCAGTGCATGATCAGTCACGTGACCAGTACATGGTAGCTGCGTGATCATTGCATGATCAGCCACGTGATCAGTGCATGATAGCCACGTGATCAGTGCATGATCATTCACGTGATCAGTGCATGATCAGTCACGTGATCAGTGCATGATCAGCCACGTGATCAGTGCATGATCAGTCACGTGACAGTGCATGATCAGCCACGTGATCAGTGCATGATCAGCCACGTGATCAGTGCATGATAGCCACGTGATCAGTGCATGATCAGTTACGTGAGCAGTGTATGATCAGCCACGTGATCAGTGCATGGTCAGACACGTGAACAGTGTATGATCAGCCACGTGATCAGTGCATGATATCACGTGATCAGTGCATGATCATCACGTGATCAGTGTATGATCAGCCACGTGAACAGTGCATGCTCAGTCACGTGATCTGGGCCTGCTGAGCTGCGTGATTACTGTCTGCTCATCTGCTTGACAATTGCCAGCTGAGCTGCACGATTCCTGCCTGTCATCTGCTTGACAATTGCCAGCTGTGCTGCGTAATTCCTGCCTGCTCAGCTGCTTGATTATTGCCAGCTGAGCAGCATGATTCCTCACACCTGAGTTCCATGATTATTGCCTGCTGACTGTTTGATTCGTGCCTACTCAGCTCTTTGTTTATTGCCTCCAGAGGCACATGATCAGTGTATGATAGCAAACATGATCAGTGCATGATCAGTCACATGATCAGCGCCATTAAGTCACGTGATCACTACATGATAGTCATGTGATCAGTCCATGCTCAGTCACGGTATCAGTGCATGATCAGCCACGTGATCAGTGCATGATCAGCAAGGTGATCAGTTCATGATAGCTATGTGATCAGTGCATGATTTGTCACGTGATCAGTGCATGATCAGTCAGGTGATCAGTGCATGATAGCCACGTGATCAGTGCATGATCAGTCACCTGATGGGTGTATGATCAGTCACGTGACCTGTACATGGTAGCTACATGATCATTGCATGATCAGCCACGTGAGTAGTGCATGATAGCCACGTGATCAGTGCATGATCAGTCACGTGATCAGTGCATGATCAGTCACGTGATCAGTGCATGATCAGCCATGTGATCAGTGCATGATAGCCACGTGATCAGTGCATGATCAGTCACGTGATCAGTGCATGATCAGTCACGTGATCAGTGCATGATCAGCCACGTGATCAGTGCATGATAGCCACGTGATCAGTGCATGATCAGCCACGTGATCAGTGCATGATAGCCACGTGATCAGTGCATGATCAGTCACGTGATCAGTGCATGATCAGCCACGTGATCAGTGCATGATCAGTCACGTGATCAGTGCATGATCAATTACGTGATCAGTGCATGATCAGTCACGTGACCAGTACATGGTAGCTCCGTGATCATTGCATGATCAGCCACGTGAGCAGTGCATGATAGCCACGTGATCAGTGCATGATCAGTCACGTGATCAGTGCATGATCAGCCACGTGATCAGTGCATGATCAGTTACGTGATCAGTGCATGATCAGTCACGTGATCAGTGCATGATCAGTCACGTGATCAGTGCATGATCAGCCACGTGATCAGTGCATGATCAGCCACGTGATCAGTGCATGATAGCCACGTGATCAGTGCATGATCAGCCACGTGATCAGTGCATGATCAGTTACGTGATCAGTGCATGATCAGTTACGTGAGCAGTGTATGATCAGCCACGTGATCAGTGCATGGTCAGACACGTGAACAGTGTATGATCAGCCACGTGATCAGTGCATGATATCCAAGTGATCAGTGCATGATCATCACGTGATCAGTGTATGATCAGCCACGTGAACAGTGCATGCTCAGTCACGTGATCTGGGCCTGCTGAGCTGCGTGATTACTGTCTGCTCATCTGCTTGACAATTGCCAGCTGAGCTGCACGATTCCTGCCTGTCATCTGCTTGACAATTGCCAGCTGTGCTGCGTAATTCCTGCCTGCTCAGCTGCTTGATTATTGCCAGCTGAGCAGCATGATTCCTCACCTGAGTTCCATGATTATTGCCTGCTGACTGTTTGATCAGCTCTTTGTTTATTGCCTCCAGAGGCACATGATCAGTGTATGATAGCAAACATGATCAGTGCATGATCAGTCACATGATCAGCGCCATTAAGTCACGTGATCACTACATGATAGTCATGTGATCAGTCCATGCTCAGTCACGGTATCAGTGCATGATCAGCCACGTGATCAGTGCATGATCTGTCACATGATTAGTGTATGATCATCCACGTGATCAGTGCATGGGCAGTCATGTGATCAGTGCATGATATAGACGTGATCAGTGCATGATCAGTCGTGATCAGTGCATGATAGCCACGTGATCAGTGCATGATCAGTCACGTGATCATGTGTTATCAGCCACGTGATCAGTGCATGATCAGCCACGTGATCAGTGCATGATCAATTACGTGATCAGTGCATGATCAGTCACGTGATCAGTGCATGATAGCTACGTGATCATTGCATGATCAGCCACGTGATCAGTGCATGATAGCCACGTGATCAGTGCATGATAGCCACGTGATCAGTGCATGATCAGTCACGTGATCGTGTGATCAGCCACGTGATCAGTGCATGATATCCACGTGATCAGTGCATGACAGCCACGTGATCAGTGCATGATAGCCACGTGATCAGTGCATGATCAGTCACGTGATCATGTGTGATCAGCCACGTGATCAGTGCATGATGAGCCACGTGATCAGTGCATGATCAATTACGTGATCAGTGCATGATCAGTCACGTGACCAGTACATGGTTGCTACGTGATCGTTGCATGATCAGCCACGTGAGCAGAGCATGATAGCCACGTGATCAGTGCATGATCAGTCACGTGATCAGTGCATGATCAGTCACGTGATCAGTGCATGATCATTTACGTGATCAGTGCATGATCAGTCACGTGACCAGTATGGTTGCTACGTGATCATTCCATGACAGCCACGTGAGCAGTGCATGATAGCCACGTGATGTGTGCATGAGTTACGTGAGCAGAGTATGATCAGCCACGTGATCAGTGCATGAGTGTCAGGTGATCAGTGCATGATATGTCACGTGACAGGTGTGTGATCAGCCACATGAACAGTGCATGTTCAGCCACGTATCAGTGCATGATAGCCACGTGATCAGTGCATGATCAGTTACGTGAGCAGTGTATGATCAGCCACGTGATCAGCAGCATGGTCAGACACGTGATCAGTCATGATCAGCCACGTGATCAGTGCATGATAGCCACGTGATCAGTGCATGATCAGTCACGTGATCAGTGCATGATCAGTCACGTGATCAGTGCATGATGAGCCACGTGATCAGTGCTGGATCAATTACGTGATCAGTGCATGATCAGTCACGTGACCAGTACATGGTTGCTACGTGATCATTGCATGATCACCCACGTGAGGAGAGCATGATAGCCACGTGATCAGTGCATGATCAGTCACGTGATCAGTGCATGATCAGTCACGTGAACAGTGCATGATCATTTACGTGATCTGTGCATGATCAGTCGTGGTGACCAGTATAGTAGCTACGTGATCATTGCATGACCAGCCACGTGAGCAGTGCATGATCAGCCACATGATCAGTGCATGATCAGGCACGTGATCAGTGCATGATCAGCCAAATGATCAGTGCATGATAGCCACGTGATCAGTGCATGATCAGTCACGTGATCAGTGCATGGTCAGTCACGTGATCAGTGCATGATCATGCACGTGATCAGTGCATGTCAGTCATGTATCAATGCATGATAGCGCCGCAACAGTGCACTGATCAGTCCCGAGATGAGTGCATGATCAGACCAGTGATCAGTGCATGATAGCTACGTGATCAGTGCATGATCAGTCACATGATCAGTGCATGATCAGCCACGTGATCAGTGCATGATAGCCACGTGAGCAGTGCATACAATTACGTGATCAGTGCATGCGCAATCACGTGATCAGTGCATGAGAGCCACGTGATCAGTGCATGATCATTCACGTGATCAGTGTATGATCAGCCACGTGAACAGTGCATGCTCAGTCACGTGATCAGGGCCTGCTGAGCTGCGTGATTACTGTCTGCTCATCTGCTTGACAATTGCCAGCTGAGCTGTACGATTCCTGCCTGTCATCTCCTTGACAATTGCCACCTGTGCTGCATAATTCTGCCTGCCTGTCTGCTTGATTATTGCCAGCTGAGCAGCATGATTTCTCAGAGCTGAGTTCCATGATTATTGCTTGACTGATTCCTCTACTCAGCTCTTTGTTCATTGCCTCCAGAGGCACATGATCAGTGTATGACAGCAAACATGATCAGCACATGATCAGTCACATGATCAATGCATGATAAATAGGTGATCAGTGCATGATCAATTACGTGATCAGTGCATGATCAGTCATGTGACCAGTACATGGTAGCTACGTGATCATTGCATGATCAGCCACGTGATCAGTGCATGATAGCCACGTGATCAGTGCATGATCAGTCACGTGATCAGTGCATGATCAGCCACGTGATCAGTGCATGATCAGCCACGTGATCAGTGCATGATCAGTCACGTGACCAGTACATGGTCAGCCACGTGATCAGTGCATGATCAGCCACGTGATCAGTGCATGATCAGCCACGTGATCAGTGCATGATCAGTCACGTGATCAGTGTGTGATCAGCCACGTGATCAGTGCATGATAGCCACGTGATCAGTGCATGATAGTCACGTGATCAGTCATGATCAGCCACGGGATCTGTACATGATCAGTCACGTGATCAGTGCATGATCAGCCACGTGATCAGTGCATGATCAGCCACGTGATCAGTGCATGATCAATTGCTGATCAGTGCATGATCAGTCAGTGACCAGTACATGGTGGGCACGTGATCATTGCATGATCAGCCACGTGATCAGTGCATGATAGCCACGTGATCAGTGCATGATCAGTCACGTGATCAGTGCATGATCAGTCACGTGATCAGTCCATGATAGCCACGTGATCAGTGCATGATCAGTCACGTGATCAGT